>NW_020955256.1:781606-793397 GCF_003031625.1 Empidonax traillii | reverse complement strand
TAAAGGTCTGGCATTCTTACATCTACAGATCTATTGCAGGAATGAGGCCTATTTTTTATTAAAAACAGAGTAGGAGCTTCAGCATCCCATTACGCAGGATTAGCAAGCAGTTCTTTCCTGCTTAAAGTCTCAATTAAAAGTTAATCAATTCATTAAATGCACTTTATTGAATTTAGTTACATTATCTCAGAGAGATGGAGACCAAGGAGACTTTACAGACTTACAGCAAGTAGAGTTGTAGGTTATGACTCAGTCCTTAAGCTTAGACTCTTCAGCTATTCCCTTCAGCAGGAAAGCAAGGAGTGAGTCCTTGGTTCCTCATTAGTAAACCCTGGTTTGATCCCTATTTAGACACTGAGGAATTTACCTCAAAACTGGAGTTTCTGCATGTGATGTGTTTATATAGTGGCAAGGTGTGTAGGCAAAGTGACAGTTTGGAATGTAGGAAGTAAATGAATAGCTGTTGATAGGCCTAAATAAAAGTGAAATGCCTTCTCTTCTACTCTCCTCTCCTACCTCCGTTCATTTCTTTCCACATTCGTGACTTCTGAGGTCTCGTTTGTTTGTTCCCAGTTTTTACTCTGTCAGTTGTCTGCGTTATGTTTATGGGCAAAGTGAACCATCTTCATTTACTTGCACTGATTTTGCTTTTGTTCTGCTGTCAGAATATAATCTGGCTAACCTTGTATGTTCACATAGGAATATATAATTTATGCACATGTCCCTGATAGTAATGGGTATGTGATAACTATTAAATAAGTTAACATTTTGCAAAAAATATACAAAATATTGATACTTCATCACGAACAAACTGGCAGTCAAGTCAGAAGCCTGTTTTGAGAACCCAGGCTTCTGTTAAAAAGCAGCTCTTTCACAGCCAGATTTCTAAAAATAAGGTTCTCTAGGCAGAAATTTTAAGCTATAACTCATTATGCAAAAGCTTGCACAGGAAAGTAACAAAAAAGATTTGGTTTATGGGGTTTTTTTAAAAAAAGAGTTTCTATCTTGTACCTTTATTTGTGTCAGGTTTTAATGCGTAGTTATAATCAGGGAAGAAAGGAGAAAGATTTCAGTGCATTGAGTAGTGAAGGAAAGAAATGGAAGCAAACACTTCTCAAGTGAGCTTATTGCTTTTTAATTAGTGCCTGTGGGAAGATACTTTGCTATATCAGTGCCATTTATACTAGTACTATCTTGCAACAGTAATGTGCAAAATGTTTCCCACGTCTCCCACCATCCTGTATAGCCCCAGAGCAGACATACATAAATAAGCAATGGAAAAGGTAGAAAACAGATTCAGTCATGCCTGTTTTGCTGATGCCTGATCAAGGGGAAAAAAAGGAGGGGAGGTACAGAAGATGGGAGGGAAGATGAAGAGTATATACTTCATAAATTCACTGTAACAGCTGTTGTATGAAATGCTGGGATTTGCTATTCCACACAGCACAGGATGAAGGCAAAACTTGCAAGACTGTATTTCTCTGTGTAATGAGTAGGCAGCCATGCGGTTAAATCATTTGCTTTCCCTGGGACACTGCTGTGTTCTTTGCCATTGCATTTGACTGCTCTCAGGTACCACAGTGTCATTCTCACCTTCGTTATAATTTTTTCTCTTGTACTTGACACTAAATGCAAAGTTTTACAGTGGAGCAGCTGCTGGCAAAGACATTGACCCAAAATAAAGCAGTCAGTATTTTACAAATGGTTGAAGTCACTTCAAACTTCTGGGTACAAGAAAACAGAAGCAGTGGAGGGACAAAAACTGTTTGCTCAGGAGGTGCTTCACAAAATCTTATTAGGCTTGTGCATGGCTACTGCCAGCTTAGTTTTCCTATTCACCCAGCTGGATTTCCAAGCATAATCTTAGCTCTTCTATGGAATACAGAGAAAGGAAGATATTCTCTCTGAATTCGGTGTCTTACACAAACAAAAGAAATATAGATAAAGAAATTGGTAAAAGCTTTTAAGATTTTGTATAACAATAAGAATTCTTTTTTAATATATAGAATCCAGGTATTAGTAAAAAACTTAGTTTGATATTTTGTATTGACGAGTTTGGACAAAAATCATCAGTATAACACTGATTTTTCTTCAAAATAAGTCAACTTATTGGTTACCAAAGTATTTTGCTGTATCTCTGTTGAAATAAACTTGCAAAACATGAAACACCTGCCTTGTGGGGTATCTTAGGCCTGTAAGCACATCAAGTCAAGTGCATAGTTTTGATTTAAGACTTTTAGTTGAAACTGCATTGTCACATCTATTTTCTGAAAGTATTTCTAACATATGTTATATCCTAGCATATACTATATTCTATCAATGTTCATTTTATTCCTAATTATAGCAATTAAATTTAGTTCTTGAAAATCAGGAATCCAAAATAATTTGGGCTCTGTTGTCGTTGTTGTGACACAGCACTGACAGCATTTCTTTAAAGAAGCATTTTAACTGAAGACACTACATGGAGCCAAATACACAGGAGAAGAAATTCTGCCATCGTGGTTCTTTACTCTGTGTATTTAATGTAGAGTCCAGAACATAAGAAATGAAATGATCCCCTCAGAGTGTTTATAATTACATGTTATTTACCCAAAAGGCCATACTCTGATCATTTGTCCAAATATGTACTTAGGTTTGTTCACATATTAAAAGTCTCTGTGGACTAAATCTGGAAGATTTTATCTGTCATTTCTAATGGAAATCTTCTCTGCTGTGTTGATTTTGACCAACCATCACAGTTTTCAGCCTGCTGAGTTATTTTAAATTCCTCAAATGCAGATTATGTACTTTATAAAATGTATGTTTCAAGGCTTTTTCCTGAGGTACACATTTGAACTACTGTATTATTGTAACCTAGTGATAGTAAAAGTATATAACTAAGGTTTTAAACCTCGAAGTCAAGAGTAAGGCATATTAATTAAGTACTTCAGAGGAATAACCTTAGATTTTTGAAGCATTATTATGCCATACCTTTGACAAATATGTTTTTTAATCCCCCCTCCCTGTTTATTCTGAATATTTCTTAAAAGTGGAATAGAAAAAAGAAAACTGTTCATGGCTTAGAAGCATCTTCAATTGCAGGGAAGTGTTTAGCTTTTTCCTCTGCAGGCAGAGGATTTAATAAAGTCTTGGCATTTGGGCTGAGATGTCTAAGGTTCAGAAAAACAGCTTGGTTTTATACCACCTCTCAAAATTCTGGTTTATAATGGAAATTCTATGAATCAATAACTATGGCATCATTAATAGCTATGGTATTGAGGGAGGTAAAGTGACAGTGTTCTTATTAGTTCTGTTTTGCCAGACCTATTAATTACTTAAATCCTCTTGCTGCTTTTCTGTGACTGTAAGCTCCACGAATGCTGCTTTGATCTTTTAGGAAAACTGCTTGAGAAAAATGTATGAGTCCTCTGGAGTCTATTTTGATGAATGTCATCAACTTCTGAGGGTTTCTAAACCACTACAGAATTTGTCACGCAGCACACAAAGGTTGCTTACTGTGTTTATGAATATAGATTGGCTTAACTTGGGGCAAAGATCTTCAGAAAATGCAGGCAACGTTGTGGAGTAGATAGAATTTATTGGAGATGGGATGTTCTGTTTTGCACCAGTTTGCTTCTTTTCTTCACTTACAAAAGTGCCTGACAAGAAGTAGCTTCCTGTAAAACTGTGTGGTTTGCATTCTAACTACTGCACTTTAAATATATTTTGTTCTCTGATCTTTTGCTGTATCTGGGGTAATCTCCTGATGGATCCCTATCCAAGTTCCTGGTGAGCTGTAGAATCCATGGATGTCAACCTTTCCAGCTCAAGCCAATTACCAGAGCATCTTATCCCTTTAGTTTAAGATCCTGACATTCTCTCTTGTGCACTGAAATCCAGCATTTAATACTGAGACCACACTCTGACTCATATTCAAGTTTTTAAGTCTGTTCCTATTTCCACTGATGTCTTTGAAACAAAAAAACCAACAAAGAAACCCCAACTAAACAACAAAAAAAACCCCATCCTAAATTATAAATGTAAATGGGACTAATGAAAGTGTCACACTCAGGGATCCAGATTCTTCTTCCTGTACAGGCTATCTGCAGGAACTCAGAGGAAATTCTGCCCCAAACAGATTACAGTTGCCTAGGACCACATTTGCTTGGGCTATGAATATCTCCAAGGATGAATTGTCCACCATCTGTACTTTGCCACAAGGGCACGTTACTTGTTTGTTATCTCTCAGGACCACCTTTTTTTTGCAAAGGTGCTGTTTAGCTGCTCAGCTCCTCTGGTGTAGTGGAAGGTTGTTGAGAACTTCAGACATTAATACCTGGTGGAAAATGCTTGAAACTAGAGAACTTAGGTAAGAATTATCACAAACATATATACAAAGTCTTCAGGGTATCTGACTTCAGGTACTAGCAGAAGTATGTAGTAGTATACTAGTAGATGAACTCGGAGCAAAAAACATTATTAGTATTGCCTAAAAGCTGCAGAAATACACTTGATCTAGACTTTTTTTTTTTTTTAAATTGTTTAAGTTTAAAATGTTTTAATTATTTTGTTGAAGAGATATTCATGTTCGCCAGAGAAACTGGGCAGAGTTGTTACTGCTAAACTGAGTAATTCCATATTTACATCACTGGTACTTTGAATCTTATACAGTACAGAGTAACACTGGGTGGGAATCTAGAAGTTCCCCCCTAGTAATTTATAACATATAAAAATCCTGTTAAAATCTTGTTTTTATATTGAAATAAAATAATCCATTAGAATTCTTTTTCCTGTGATACCTATTGGGTGTCCCATATTTTGGATAATTCACTGCTTAACATCTGGCATTGCTTTTCAAAGATATGAAAAAAAAAATGTTCTCTCTCTGCAATCATCAACATTCAAGAACATGTTGAGTTTTCTGAGGCCTAGGACACAGCTGCTCCAGCAGGCAACATGGCAAATAAATGTATTCCTTCTCAGCATAAGTTCCCTAGAGCATTCTTCCAGTCCAGAAATGGAGGCAGAAAGAATTCCATGTCAAAAGATTAATGTGGGGGCATTTCCAATAGGAGAAGCCACTCCTAGAGCTCCACTCCAGGTCCACTGAACAGATTTTTTGTTTTATTATTTAGAATTAAAGACACATGAGTTAAATAAATTATTGCCATCTAATGGTGCTGTCATCATCTCAGTATACAAGAGCTTTTCTTAAGGCTGTTCTTAGCAGAACATAACTCAGTTTAGACTTCCTTCTGGAAAACTGCTGATTATAAGATGTGGCTGGATGAGTCTTCTCTTAGCAACTTCAGAAAGTTCCTAAGTATAAAACCATCTCTGATTGCAAGCCTCCCATTTTCCAGCAACTTCTTACAAGCATCTACCATATCTTGACTGCCAGGTTTCTAAGCAGAAGGCTGGGTGTCACTAGTAATATAAACAATTAACCATACAAGAAATTTCTGCTGAATAACACAAAAGTCTTTTTATTATTTGTCTTGGACACATGCACTTTGGGATCTGAAGAGGATTGTGAAATGAACCTTAGTCTCCCCATGGATTGTTCTGTGTAAAATCAGAAGAAGACTGCATACACCCTCAAAAATGTGATTAGAAAAAACATTTAGGGAATTCCTGTGTTCTCTTCCAGCCAAATGTGAAGCTGGGCGTGCTGTCAACACAACTCTCGTTGAGCAACATGTCATTGCATGCCTGTAGATGTCCTTTGGCTGATGCTTTCCTTTGGGCATGCACATTCCCATTCACTTGTGCACATTGTCTGCTCATTTTCTACACAATTTGCTTTGAAAATGTTCAAGCATGTGTCTGTGTTAATGGTTAGAGAGATGAATTTGCTGGTTAGTAAGATTAGTAAGATCTGCAGCTCACTGTGGGTGACAGCAATAAGTACAAGTGATGTTGTTTAGCGATACTCTCTCATACAGAAGGCTCTGTGGTGACAAGCCTATTGGACTAAATGTGTTTTTTCAAAGTGTCACACTGTTTTACGGAGCTGCTTAGGACTGCACAATATGCTGTGTTCATTTTCTGGGGTTTTGTCTGGAATTTTTTGTAGCCTATTTGTGTAGTCAACTGAAGCATATTTCAGGATTTTATTAGTCTTCAGCTGCAGAAGATCCCAACTGCTGTTTTCCTTCCACCTCACTTCTTTTAGCCTGGAGCTCTGTCATTTAAGTTGTTTCTGTATCTGCTAAGGGTGATGGATTTTTAAGACAGTTACTTAGGGTACAGAAAAACGGTGGGATATATCATCAAAAAGTGATAGTCATTAGGAAGATGTTGTAGGGGTTCGTGGCAGTTTTAAACATTGAATTTGATTAATGAGAACAAGTGAGCAACATTTACCACAGAAGGTTTTCAGCAAATTTTTGCTTCCTATAAAGATAAAAGGAGGCTTTTTAAAACTGGAAAACATTCTAATAACTTTAATCACTAAATACACCAAAACATAAGTTTCCTTGCATTTGTGTGTGTCTGTGCGTTTCCTCATTGCCTGTGCCAATTTTGCTACTATAAGTAGGTGTTTGGATCTTTGCCTCTTCCTCCCCCCTACTACCAGCATGCAATAGGTACAGAGTTTTTTTCACTATCATTAGCTACAAAAAACCCCAGTTTAACATTTATGCATCCTGGAGCTGGGAAATGACAGGTGCAATGCACTCAGCTCTGAAACTGCAGGTACCTTTGAACACACAGAGTTGACACCCTGCTTTTTTTAACTTTTCTCTCACCATACAGTCATGTTTGGGTTCTCTAATAGACTGTCACTAATTAGCGTTTATCTAAGAAACTGTTGTGAGTCCACCTTTCATAACAACACCGAGATCTCATAGATGTGAGCATGCGCTGCAGACCTTGACTTCACTTGTCAATAGTGCTTGAAATATGAAAACTCAAGATAAATTAAGTCTTGCCACAAGCCATCTGGTACACAGGCGAATATTTTCTAGTGCTGGCAGTAATTTAATTCTGCATCTGCTTAACACATACAGTCCTTTGCAAAGCCTAGCGAGCTGACCAACTCTTTTTCCATCAAGAAACGAGTCTGTTGTACTCTCTCAAGTTTTCTAGATACTGAAAACAAGCTATTTTGATGACTTTTTGAACTTTAGGTAGGATCCTTTCTATTCCTTTCTTCCTGTGTTAGATTACTTTTGTACTGGATTTTAAGAGAACATATGTGGCATGTAGATACTGTACTGTCCTTTCAGTAGATGCTAAGAAGGTTCTTAACAGTCATCTTATTTTGCTTATTCACCCCACAACAAATTTTTTTGTCGATGTCATATGAATTACAGAATTCCTTGTGGTTATTGTGAAGGATTCTGTGTGCTTCCACCTGACAAGATTTTGGAAGCAAATGGAACTTACGCTCTTGGACTCCACTTTGATCAGCTAAATAGATAGAAAATAGTTACTGTTAGGCATAAAGCTAGTACTAGGCAGATCAAAAGGAATGAAAGGGTACTCTTTATATTGGCTTGAACAAAATAGCTTTGATGGAAGATTTTAGCATTCATGAGACCATAGACATTCCTTCTACCTTGCTTCTTGATGGTTTCCTGTGTGCCTTTGCTATGTGTTTCATGCTGGGTCTGTGCTCCCCAAAGTTCAAATTGGCTCTGAAATCCAAGTTTTAAGTGATCTGAGGACTCCTAAATCACTCTAAGTGATTTGTAAGGATGCAAAGCATAGTGCATCCTTTCTGAAAAATTGGAAGTGGTTTAAGTTGTCTATGTGATCAGATGCTATAGAGGAGGTAGGTGAGGAAACAGCGTTGTAGTGGAAGCTAGCATGTGGTACTATTTCAGAATTAAAAGCAATACAAATTCCGTAAATCAACTCTTCCTGCATATTCCTTTCTATCTCTTTTTCTCATACTATTTCAAACAAGTCTAGAAACAAATCAAAACATTTTCTCCTAAGCACAGAAGGAAGCAAAAGTAGCCATTTCTAGATCTATTTCTTAGGATTTGCAAAGTGTTCAGGACAACAGAAATGGTCCCTGTTAATGGTAGTTGGGTCTCAGTCAATTTGTCTTTCAACAAAAAACTTTCAGCAGAGATATTATGACTGATTTTTTACAGAACATTCAGCTACTGGCAAAGTAAAAAAAAAAAAAAGTTTTTTAGAGTTTCAATCTGAAGCAGAGCATAGGCTGTAAGGAGGCAGATTCCCAACTGAAGTATTTTCAACAGTACCAGAGAATACACTGATGTGTGTTTGTAAATAAAAGTGCTGAGTTGCTTCTTTTGGGGTTTTTACTCACACAGAAGATTATAAATTAAACATGGTAAAGTGAAGAACTAGTTTCTCAGTAATATTTTCAAACATCTAAAAAGTTCTTAAAAAGGGTTTATATGTAACTTCACTGGCATTAAAACTGTGATTTTTTTGTATTTTAATAAAAATAGGATTTATTGAAAGTCTGGTTTAATATCAGTTTATGCAACCAATAATTGTTTTAGATAAATAAAATAAAGAGTACGAATAAGGAACAAAAATACTAAATTAAATTTGGGATACAATCTTTACAGATAGCCAACATTTCACAGTGCCCTTTCTAAATTATGGAATAAATTTTAAAAATTAGTTTTTCTTGGGAGTGGTTAAGCTGACCAAAAGCACAAAATAAGCAGAAGCCTGTGAAGCTGAACTAAGATCTGCTGGCTGTATTTTCAGTGCCTAGTTACTCAGCAGTAAGGGACGATCATTTTGTAGAGAAGAAGCACCATCAAATCCTTTACAAGCCGTATGTTTTAATGGCACAGTGTTTTACAAGCAACACAAGAGAGAAAGGAGTAAGCACAAAGACAGTCCAATACTGTTAGGAAGTCCTTCAGCACAGGGGTATCATAGATTTAATGATTTGAGTTTCCTTTCTGAGGTTAAGCTTCAGCTTTAATCATGTTTTAACACTTCTTTTACATTTACAGTAGTAGGAAATAAAAGATTGCTTGTAGCATAGTGGCCATAATTTTATTTTTGGAAAGTCTCAGAGCAGAAATGCCTAACTAAATCGACATTTAAAGAAAATTATCTCAGAGTTCTTTTGTTACTTTGGTAGAGATATTTGGCTACTCCAAAATAGCCCACTGTAACATATTTAGTAAAAATGTTCACCTAGTCTTTCAGTTTTCCTGCACTACTTATTTTTGTCAATATTCCAGATTATTATAGAAAAGTATTAAAATAAAAATTAAGCAACACAAATTCTTTTGTGAATGCTGTAGGGTCAGGTCACATGCCTTTCCTCACTTTGTTAAGGCCTTCAGTTCCTTCATGGCTACTTGCACATCCTTCTAATGCCTTCTGGTTTTATGTTAACTAAGCATCAAATAGGAGTTATTTCCTTTCCCTAACGTGCATTTGGTGTGATGAAAGCAGTCCGTTGTTTTACTGCAGTGCCATGCTGCACATACCTGATGGAGCCCAAATGTTGGACAGGCTGTAAAGTGGAAATATGGTCGATATAGTCTGGTAGGACCAAAGCAGGAAACTGCTTGTGTTCCTGAGAAAAATCAGTTAATCGATTTTTGTACTTACTTCTGTTTGAACTCTTCTGTAGTTTTTCCACTTGACAGAAGAGAAAGAGGAAGAACCAAACAGAAAAGACATTTTTTCCAATTTGGATCCATTTAAAGGACACAAACATAAAACACCATGCCACTTAGCTTCAATAAATAAACAAAAAAGAAATAAAAAATCAGAGGATAGGGAAAAGTAGATTCTCAATACTGTTTTCTTTATAATGGCATTTAAGAATAGGATTATCAACAGCAACATACTGAAATGTACTGATTAGAATTAAGTTCCTTTAGATTTAAAGTAATAAAATAAAGGTTTATTTTACCTTTTACCTGATTTTTTCAACCCCCCTGTGTTATAGTGGGTGCAGACTCTTCTTTCAGTGATTGCATCTTAGTACTTTCCAGAGGCAGCCTGAAAGGAACATCCCATCTCTCCCGTAACCAAGGAGAACTTCCCAGAATTGCTCGGGTTTTGCATTATAATCTGAAGTAAACTGCAACAGGGATTTCTTTTAATGAGGCAGTTGAGAGGATGGAGGTGGTAGTCAGGCTATGTGACACTGTCAGAATGTTGCTAAGCTTTAGAGTGGAATAATTGTAATTGGCAACATCCTCATTAATCATGGCTAATGTTAATGATAGCTCCCTGTAGCGACTCATGAAGAGGTGATGGCCTTAATGAAAGCTGCCTTAGAGGCTAACAGATGCTGGTTGAATTTCAGTATTTTAAATATACAATTGTTCAGTTCTTCTAAATAAGGTGATGGTTTTTTCCTGCTGAATAATAATATGGGAAACTTGGTATTCAGTCCTATTCTTTACTGAGCTGATTTTTTTAAATTATTGAGTACATAATAGACAAGAGCAAAAGGAAAACAGTTCGGCATGCATTGCAAATTCAGATCCATGCACAGAGGTTAAATTTTATGTTTTCTGATCTGTGTTTTAATACTATAGATGCCATTGTGAATATACTGAATAACTCAAGAGTATTTACTGCTACATATAAGAAATATTGACTAAGATTTGGGAAAAGAACATAATAGTGTGCTGCTTTATCTCTCTGCTAATGCTTGATAGCTCAATATTCAGTGTTTACCAGTGTTGCTAATCTCCTGGTTGTGTTCCTAAGTGCCTTTGGCTCCTGCTGCTCTTTTTGTGAGCTTAATGAGGAGGAAAAGAAGAAAAATCAGCCCTTAGCTAAGGCACTGGGGTAAAACCTCTGAGAACTTCAAATTTTGGCTCTCCTACCATTTTATTCATGAGCATGGATATTTAAGAACTCTAATCTTGAATGAGTAAGATACTTGTAGTTTAGTGAAAAAACTGGAATTAGTCAAGTGCTTAAACTTAATACTTCAGTAAATACTTCACTGAACTGGAACCTGATATCTATGTTCTCTAACAGAAAAAAGGAGAAATAATGCATCCCTATTTCACTAGGCTATTTGATGATTAATAGAGTAATAGTTGTTAAATGCACATATTTTAGCTAACAGGAATAAAACTTTTACATAAATTTTCAGGGCATTTTTTTTTTAATTGGATTTCTCTTGCTTAGCCGGTTAGTCTTATGTCCTTCTTTTTTATATGCCTAATCATTTATTCTTTCTTTATCAAGATACAGCCTTAAAATATGTAGGCATTTATTACTCTACTTGTTATGTGCGTATTTGTCAATAATATTGTGAAAACAGAATTAAACAAAGGTGCCATTGTGCATGAGCTAGATAGGAAATGCATTTTATCATCCTTTCCAGTGATGGAATATCTTTTATGCACATAGGTGAAATGTATATTGACCCTTTTCATTCCCATTAGGTACTCATCTCTATATCATCACCTCCTGTGACACCACACCCCATCATGTCTTTCAGAATTCTCTTTGTCTCTGAAAGGGTCTCTTTGTCTCTCAGAATATGTTCCACAGAATTATCATTTTCCCTTTAGATACGTATCAATGTGCATGACATTTTGTTATTTTGTGCCCAGACTTCTCTGTGAATTTCTCACTCTCTTTAAGCTATTCCCTCCTGTTTAGTATATACAAGAATGCCAATTTTTGAGCATTCAAAGGAGATCTTTAAAAAGAAATTCTTAGCTTGACCGTGGCATTAGCTTATAATAATATAACGGCCAGTCTTCGCGAACGAAGAACCGGGGAAGGTCTTTCCACCTTCCAGCCTGCGCATTGGATTTTTTAGGTGAGACACAGTGTGCGCGGAACTGAGCCCACCCTTTAATCCTGAGGTTCATCTGCC
>NW_020955256.1:779865-781189 GCF_003031625.1 Empidonax traillii | reverse complement strand
AACGGCCAGTCTTCGCGAACGAAGAACCGGGGAAGGTCTTTCCACCTTCCAGCCTGCGCATTGGATTTTTTAGGTGAGACACAGTGTGCGCGGAACTGAGCCCACCCTTTAATCCTGAGGTTCATCTGCCGGGGCCAAGCGAGCTTGGACGGTGGCAGCGAGGTCCTCAGGACGTAGATGGATTGCCTTACAGGGCTAACGAGCTCCATCTGCCCGGGGAGGGGCCCTGACCGGGAATCGAACCCGGGTCTCTGCAGTGACAGCGCTGCGGTTAAGCCACTGCACCACCAGGGGCATTAGCTTATACTATGTTGAACTAAAGCCAGCCAGAAGTCAGATCTCCTCCTTTATGTACCGGCACCTTCTTTACATACCTTTCAGTACTTCTGTCACTTCTCCTTGTAATCTTATACTTGTTTTCCAAACATGCCAGTTATCTTTATTTACATGGAGATTTCGTGAGACATTGTGTCAAAATTTTACCGTTTACTGTCAAGGGACCTGTTGATTTAGAAATACTACATGGAGTTATTTGAGCTTCTGAACGTCACCATCTTTTGCTGAGCATTGGTATACCAGTAGTGTGCTATTTATGCAATAAGGAAAAATATAAAAGTATTGTAAGGTACTGCTATATTTAATACCCCTTGATTTTGAACAATTACAAGTATTTAGGGTTTTTTTACGGGTAAATTGTTTTGGCGTAAGGACAAGATACAATAGAATCTTAAATTAGTCCTGAGGAAAGTCTGCAGGTTTTCTAGTAATGTGGGCAAACTTTGTTGCAGCTTTATCTGTTTCTGTATAATTCCCTCTTGAGCTACCTCTTGATTTTCCTGCCATCGTGGTAGGCTTTTGTGAGAGTTGAATTATTCCTAGCTTATGGAATTAAATTTCATTGCTTATTTTGAGGGATTTCAATATGAGAAAGAATCAGACTTCCCAAAGAGCTGTGGGGCTGAGGGATGGGGTCACTTTTGTTTGTTTTCCTCCATACTAATTTTTAATTTGGTTGTCAGCTCCCACAAACACGCTGATATCTGAATTATAAAATCTGAGCTTTCCCTATATATAATCAGATACAGGAAGGAGACAGGATGTCAAATATCAGAGGTCATTCACATGGTGGAAACAGGGTATGTTAAAAATCTTCTGTGGAGGATTTACAACTGAACTGGTGAGACAGAAAACTAGATTCATGATTTAAAAAGAGGAAAACAAAGAACATCCATCATCTAGACAGATAGCAGACTTACTTGTATTCCCTTTTAATTTGGGCTGTTCAATAATGCATCGTGTTAGTCATCCAAGTTGCACCTCTGCG
>NW_020955256.1:716044-779657 GCF_003031625.1 Empidonax traillii | reverse complement strand
AAATCTTCTGTGGAGGATTTACAACTGAACTGGTGAGACAGAAAACTAGATTCATGATTTAAAAAGAGGAAAACAAAGAACATCCATCATCTAGACAGATAGCAGACTTACTTGTATTCCCTTTTAATTTGGGCTGTTCAATAATGCATCGTGTTAGTCATCCAAGTTGCACCTCTGCGTTACAGTGTGTTGCAGATAGGAAGGTAAGTTTATTACAACTAATCAAACAATTACAAGTTCCAACACAGGTAGCTGATGGAGCATTGAAAGAATAAATTGTAACTTCCAAGCGAAAATTCCAGACAAAGAATAAAAACCAAATACAAAAGAAAGGCTGTTGGCTAAAATTAGGCCAGACGAGGTTTATTGCAGGGAATCACATACAGCAACTTCTAAAGCTGTGTCCATTGTGACATCTAGGGATGATCCTTCATGCCTTATAAAAGCTGGTAAGATAAATGTTTTTTATTATATTTGAAAAAAAAAAAGGTCTTCCTCAGGCATGGTTTTGTTTCACAGGAGTTAATATTTGTTCTACTTTATATCTGTACCAAAGTAGGTATGTATTGCAGTATGACTACATTGTCCTGCCATATTTACAGAGAAGTTGGAATAGAAAGATCTTATTCATTTTCCATATACCTTAGATTTAAATTGTTATGTTTGTATTTTTCTCTTCATGTAATACTGGTAATAATAATTCTCCCTTCTGTTTATCAAGTTCTGAGAGATCACAAATATATTGTTTCTTTCATGGTGGGATCTGCTTTTGAAACTGTTTCAAAAGAAGATAGGAAAGTAGATGTTGCTTTATTAAAACTTCGCTATTGAATCACTGAATATACTGCAAATTTCAGTCATCTCCCTTGCTATGCTCACTTAAAAATCACATTCCTACTTTTTTACATTCCAGACATGGTTTCTGGATCTAGTACCATTCTGAGGCAACAATCTTCAAGGCAGTATTATTGTTTAGTTTTCATGTTTTAGCCTGTCAATTTATAAGCAGATAGTGATACTGCCATTGCTTCATTCGGTTTGGAGCAGGTCTTAAGATGGGTCATGACTGTCATAAAGCAAATAATCTTCTCTAGTCTGATAGAAATCCTCCAAAATTACTCCCTTTTTTGAACACAGAATGAATTTTAAGGAAGTCTGCAAGTAGGTCTACTTAAAAACTAAATCCAGTTAGGTTGGAAGGTTAAGGAATTTGATGTGCTTTTGATTCTTCTTTCCTAGAAGGATTCAGAATATAATGCTTTTAAGTTGCTAAATGCACCTACTGTACTTTCAATAGTAACCATACTACTTGTAGAGAAAAAAAATTATACAAAGCAAAGAGAATTTTTTTTGTTGCGTGTTTGTTCCTGAAATACTGCCTAGTAATGTCAGACCTGATGAAAATTAATGTCTATAGGTTTGTAGATTTTTTTTTTCAGATCTTTTACTAAGCACATTTTAATTATATTCAGTTTTGCCTTTGATTGCATTCACATACATATTCTCTCTTTTTTTTCCTTTTTTTTTTTTTAAAAGATTTGTTGAATCCTTATTCTGTCTTAGTTTTGTACTCTGCTCATATCTTTGCTGTGTTGGTATAAGTGCTCCTTAAAATTAGATAAAAGTTTTTGCCATGAATATGGAATAGTTTCAATGCTTTGCGATTGTTACCATCTATTCTTTTTTTAGTAGTGCACACTTTACTGTGAACTTCTGTGAGACTTTTGTGAGATACAATTATCCTATTATATCCATTTTTGTTCTAGTTGATATTAGGCATTAACCAAATGTTCCTTTCAATGAATAGTCTGAGATACTTTACAGGGATCATAAAATGCAAACTGTTTTAAGAGGTTATTCTAACTACAGAGGTAAGTTAATCAAAATGTATGTGTTATTATCTTAAAAGCTAATTCTACTCTAGATTGCATGTTAAAATCATATGGAGAGATTCATAGGCTACAGCTTCAGTATTATTACACATAGTGAAGGACAAAGTTTTCAGCAATGATGCTGTGCAAAGAAATCAGATGAGTTCACATTTAGATAGCTTACATGTTTGAATTGTATTTTCTGCAGCACAGCAGTACCAGAGACTTTTTTTTTTTTGTCCCTGTGTTATGTAGTGATATAATGGGTTGATGAGATGTTAAAGGAGTCACAACATAAAGTACTTTCTAGTTCCCCACATAAAGTTCACTGTAAGAGACTAAGTCAGCATTATTTTCAGTTATGTGACTATTGAACAAATAACAATTATTATTTATAACAGAAGGCAAACATACATATATATATGCATATATATATAGGATAAGAGGAATTGAACAGAAAACATCGTTTTAGTTTCATCACTTTGATTCTGGCTGCTTGGACAGGCAGTGGAAATCATAGCTTAGGATGTCATGTTTGTCTTCTGAGCAATTTGATATTAAGGTTTGGAAATCATTGTCTTTTCTTCAGTAACATTTACCAGTCCATTTTCTCTCTTAAAATGCTGTGCCAGATAAAAACATCAACAATAGAGGAAGGAACAGCAAAAGTTAATTTTTTTCAAATCATCATGAATAAAAAAAACAATCAAAACCAATGAGGCCTCTTAGGTAGAGCGTCCATGAAATTAAAGAGAAATTTGAATCATATGTTGCTTATTACGCGTGACTGCCACAGTTTGATATCTGTCTGATGGTTAAAATCAATAATCCATTTTTTTACTCTGTCTTGTTCATCCCATCCCTCTCCCCTCCTGACTCATTCATCCTGCTTATAGCAGAAGACTGTGAATACCTCTCAGTTACACAAAATATCCAAGTGTTAATTTTTCTTCTCTCCTTCCGTTCGTAAAGAGGACGTGATTTCTGTACTTTTACAATGACAAAAGATTTAAAAATTATGTACCAATTTGTAATTTAAACCCCTTTGGAGACAGGTGCATGTTTCTTTGGGTTTCCAAAAATAATTGCTCCATGAAACATGATAAACTGTCTATCCAAATGCGTTTTAATTAATTTTTTTACTCTTTGGTGTGAGATGCCCTAAATATGATTTATGCACAAATCTTACCTGTGACATAATTAAACAATATTAATAGCTTTGGCAACAACCATGTTTTGTTGTTATTAGAAACATAATCTGTCACTGGAATATATGCATTTATTTTTGTTGCCTCTGCACGTTATTTGCCTTCCTATTTACTCTCTAATTAAAAAGCCAATGAGAATAGCTTGGCACTACATTAATCTGTTGCCATTCTGTGTGCATTTTCCCTGGACTCAGTCTCCTGTTGAGTCATAAGGTATTCTAAATTCCCCTGTAAACACTATTAATGAGGAATTTTGGAAGTACAGCAATGGCTTAATTTGCTCTGGAGCAAGCTGTTTGGTAAGCACAGTTGAACCACATTAATTAGAACTTGGTTACATGTGCTACAAAAACATGGTTGTATTGGTAGAGTAACAAGGACTTGCTTTGGCCAGATGTCATCATAGGATGTACTCCAGTGGCTGGTTTTACATTTTTAAAAGCTTTTAATTATTTGTTTGTGTTTTAACTTACAAGCAAATGAGCAAGGTCTGGGGTTCCTTTTCACTTCTTTTTTTTTTTTTTTATTTTCCCCAAAGTGTCTGAATATCTTCCTGTCAGTCTTATGCTGACAAATAGAAGAACCTTGTTTGAGGTTTGTTAGAGAAACAGATTTTAATTTACATGCTTCAAGGATTAGCAAAACACAAGTAGAATGGCAACAAGTTTTGGCACTTCATCTCATTTTGTTCTATGATTGCAGCCCTTTGAAGAAGTCATCAAAAAGGGGAAGCAAGTTAAAAAGATAAGACCCCTGTGTTGCAGGTGTGAGCTGCAGCGTTGGTCTTGGTGGGTGTTGTAGTTTAACCCCAGCTGGAGCTAAGCACCATGCAGCTGCTTTGCTCTCCTCACCCTGGTGAAATGGGGAGGAGAAGTAAAAGTAAAATGTGGAGGTTGAGATAAGAGCAGTTTAATAATTGAAACAAAGGAAATAAAGGAAGGAAAATATAGTAATAATAGTAAATAATGCTAAAAAAAGAGGAAAAAACAAATAATGCACAATACAGTTGCTCACGACCCCCTGACCAGTGCCCAGCCCCATCCCTGAAACCAGATCAGGCCCTCTTCCAGGTAACTTGCCCAGCTTTGATACTGAGCATGCTGTTCTATGGTGTGGAATATCCCCTCTGGCCAGTTTGGGTCACCTGTCCTGATTATGCTACCCCACAGCTTTTTAGTGTGCCTCCTCACTGGCAGAGCATGAGACACAAAAAAAACGTCCTTGACTTAGGACAAACATGACTTAGCAGCAACCAAAAAATCAGTGTGTTATCAATGTTGTTCTCATACTGATTTAAAAACACAGCACCGTACCATCTACTGAGAAAAGTTTAACTCTATCCCAACCAAAACCAGGACAGTGGGGAAAGCTTCCTCTGACGTTGGCAGTGTTGCCTCTGGCTTGTCAATAGCTCAGCCTCCATCAATGCAAAGCTTCCACAAGCTTGTGGCGTAGTAACAAGTACTGGAAATGTTATGAGGAACAGCTTGACGGTGTCCTTTTAAGATAAACATGTATATTAGAGATTACACACTTGAGTTGTAACTTGGATGAGTATTTTCATTTCCAGCATGCTTTGGTTATTTTCTTAATATCCATCTGTTTCTGTGTTCAGTAATTTATACTTTATTTACTAGCACAAATTTGGCTCTTATGCTCAAAAATAGGCTGTTTGCACTATATTTTCTGGACCACTTTCTTCCCCTCTCTTTCCCAACCCCTGCAAACCAGTGTTTGGACAGATTCCCAAGTACGTGTAAGGCTCTATTTGAGGCTTTACCTCTGTGGTGGCCTCCAGGAGCTGAGTCGGAAAGAAACACAGTGCTCTGTTTTATGCATCTGTTAGAACCCATGAACATGATCTGCCACAAAATTAGAAACAGACTTTTTGAGACTTTTCATTTATCTAGTAGTTCCAAGGAGTTGAAGAAGGCATAGTTAGTGTTTCAGAGTAAAGTTTGGGGACTCCTTAGTAGATTAGAGCAAGCCAACTGAATAAAGTAAAGTAGAAGCTGTTTCATTTTAACATCCTTATTGTTGGAGATCTATCTGTGTCCTTACACATCCCTACAGACCCCTGCAGCCTGGAAGTCATAACAGAGCTGAAGATTTGTCTGTAAGGTGTAGTGGTTCAAAGATTGTATTCCATCCCCTGGAACATCTTCTTTTCCATCCTGCTTGAATTATTAAACTGCTTTAACAAAGAAAAATTAAGTGGAGAAAACAATGAGAATTTCGTGTCAAGATTTTGTTACTTGTGGAGGCCTGTAGGATAGTGCATGTATGTAGACTGGTATGGTCAAGGAAAATGCAACTGCTGCTTACAGAAAAAAATTAAAGTATTTTGTATTGCACAGTGTTGTACTCTATGAGAATTTATTATAAATACATGATTTTATTCCTTGGATAACCTATTTTCAAAACCATAAAAGGACTTAAACTCATACTTATACACATATGGACAGTATGTGTTAATATTGTTAACATTTCTAAGTGTAGTCTGCAGATTTATGGGAAATATGGTTGAGATAGACTGATTATAACTTTATGTATATGGTATGAGGTATATGTCAAGCTTATTTTTAATGAATTTTAGCTCATAACAATAAGTTTCTAAGTATACATGTATTTAAAAAAGAAAAATACAATAACCCTTTTAATAATACAGTGAGTTGAGACAATGATTCAGTATTCTGCACAGTTACCTTCTCTCTCCTGTAGTTTCCATGTGACATTTATATTTCCAAATTGCTGCTTTTTTTGGAACATTTATAATACAGCCTCTGTGTCTAAAAACCCACAAACTTCTTGTCGCGATAAATTTCTAATGACATAATTCATCTGCGTGTGCTGGACTAAATTGCTTTCTTTTTGTGCAGCTGTTTCAGGGAATTCTTTTGGAAATGCTTGAGGTTGTTTGGCACCTTTCATAAATGCAGTAGTTGTCACTTTTCTTCAGTTGGCAAGACTATGCTGCCAGTGAAGAATACAGGAAAGCTAACATAAAATTCTTTTAAAATAAAGTTAGAAAAAAGTCAACAGCTTCTACATTTTCAGTTCTCTCTCTCTCCCTGCCCCCATACTGTGCTTTATTTTTCAGTTGTCATGATTGTTTTTCTTCACTGTGTGGCACAAAGCACCTCTGAAGCCAAGCACAATTTATATTGCCAAGACAGATGCTATAAAATGAAGCTGAACATGGCAGATGTTGAAAGAGTTGTATGTTTGCAAATGATTACCTGTCATAATATGTTTCTCTGATTCTTTATTTTTTTCTGAAACTCTGGATTAGAAAAGAAAACAAGGTGGCCTGGTCTTTCAGTGCTTGATTTGAAGCCAGAGGAAGAGTTCAGCTGCTCTTTTAGACTAGGAAAAAAAGCTGACATCATTACTTAATTGCAAATAATATGTTGACAACAAACACAATGAAAAATATTTCACAATTTTGAGTAAAGCTCTTTGTTCATTCTTTAGAGTAAATAGACATTGTCTACCTGAAAACAACTCTGAAACATTGGGTAGAGAAAATCAAGATGCCAGCCTGATACTGTCATTATAGAGCCTTCTTTTGCATAAGCTCCAATAGTAACTTAATACAAAATGCTTTTTTATTTTTAATTTTGCTGAGACCTCTTTCTGAAAGTTTCAGAGCACAAAAGGTAGCAGAATTTTAGTCACAGGAACTGTTTTCCATTTCTCTCTTTAAGAATCAATCTAAACAACTGGGAGATAACATTAGTCTGAATTTTATTTCAGTTTGAGACATTTAAATCTTCATTGCAAATATTTTGCAGAAAAGGATTTGATTGAAATTGTTCAGTGATCCGTTTTGTAATTCTCTTGAGTGTTTTCTTTTGAAATGAGCATTTAATACTGAGGAACCTATGCTTTACTGTGTCTGATAGTCTCTTCATGGTGGAAAGTCTGTTCAGAGAAATGTTACAACATTGGAAGTAAACCCAGTGCTTCACATGTGCATCATCCTCAGAAACAGATGGTTTTCCTAAGAGAATAGGAAGACTTGAGGGTACTGGCTTCTTACTGGCTTCTGTAAAATCTATGCATCCTCCCGAGTCTCCTTGACCGTAAGACATTTCTCCTGTCAGTAAGTTTCTGTGCTCTCCTGGAAGTCAATATCTCCTTGGTACAGGTGGATGCAATTTGCATCTGACATTGCCAAATGTTATGGGGGAGAGAAGCTGGAAAATCAATTTTATTAGTGCTAACTGCCTCATGTTCAGTACAACCAGAAATATTGTTCTATTGTCTATGAAATGGCTTCAATGAAAAATTTGATGAGCAATTTAACAATGCAAAAAAACCCCAAGACATGCAAGAAGTAAGATACCAATAGTGTGTCTTACCTCTTTTGATAGTTTTCCCAAGTGTAATTTGTAGTACTGTCAGCAGGGTATTAAGTAACTGGATTTTAGAAAGCTAGGAAAAAAACTTTATAAAAATAATTTTGGAAAATATTTTGTTTGATCCCCCGGAGTGACACATTTTATCTCCAGGAAAAGTAATCCACTCAATCATCCCAAATCATGCAAGGTCCAGCTGGCCTTGTGTAGTCTGTGCTATTTGGATGGATAACCAGTGTCATTTCATAGCTGGCTAGTTACTAAAGCCTGCTTGCATTCACATGTATTGTGATTCCTGCTAGGGGAAAATGAATGTGTTAATATACAGCATCTCTTTCAACACAGGTATTGGAGCTAATCAAAAGATAGCAACCTTGAAAAATAAAAAACGGTACTTTTTAGCAGTAAATGGTATTTATATAATGAAGAGATGTAAAAACAGATATGGGAAGAAGAGCAACTGAGGTTAAAAAAAAAAACAAACCAGGGAACACAGAGTGTACACACACACACACACATACCCACTCACACACAGACAAAAGAATATATAAGTGATTTCGGTGTTACATCTCGTAGATAAGATCCACAGGCATTATTTTTGTTGTATGGTTAGAGCATATAGTACAAAGATGGATTTGAACAAGTTAGTAGTAGTATAATCATTGCAGAATTAATTGCTTTCTGATCTTTGTGGCCAAAATACATGCTTGACAACCCAAATGTCTAGCTATGAAGCTCACTGCACAGGGTTTTTATCACCCCATTTCCTTTCAATTCCATGCTTATTAGTTAAAATAATCTGCATAATTGCACCAATGTGAAAGAATAGATATTTTAGAAATAGATCTATATCATGTAGCTTATGAATTATTTTTAGAATCTGCTCTTGTATTTGTAATATTTAGTAGCTTTAGAAATTATATAATAAAATGCATTGTTCCTATATGGAATGCTGTGTGGAGTGAAAGGTAGGAGACATGAAATGAATCTCTGCAAAGTCAAATATTTGAGCTGTAGGAATGGTGTGCTGCATCAAGGAGTCTGTGTTTCTAGAGGAAAAGGCTGGATTCTTGAGAAAGCTGAGTTTGATTGTTACGTCTATTACAAGACAATCCCAAACCTGTAGGAGCCCTAAGTTTCTCAGTTGCTGGCCTTCCTAGAACTTCTGGAAAACACCAGGCTGTATGGATGAGTGATGTCCATTTACCTGCAGCTGGTCATGAATCTGGGAGGCAGGGTCAATGGGACAGGCAGCACTTATGTGTCTCATTGTCCTATTTCCATTTAGCTCAGGATGTTTAGGTGGGCTGGCCACAAAGAGCTTTCTTTTTGTGACTAGAACTAGCACTAGAGCTTATGGGATTTTTTTTTCTATGAACTACACCCATGTAATGAGACTCATGAGGAATCCGGATAGCTATTTTCCAAGAGAGCTCTCATGTCTAGAATTTGGGTTTATTTCTTTCATCTTCTTATTCTGCTTCATATACATATATATATATATTTGTAAATGTCTCAAGCCAGATAACAGATAGCTTTTCTTAATGCTCATATTTATACTTTGAAAGTCTGGAAAAGACTTTCAGGAAGAAGCTGTTTCTGCTTTTTTCCTGTTTAGCTAATATTCCTGTGGAAAGAAATATTTTCAAAAGGTAAGGTAAGCCAAGCAGCCTCACACTGGATTTCCTTATGTTTATTGTGCTATCTTCTCAACATAAAAAGGAGAAATGTAATATTAGTTAAGGATTTACAGAGTATGGATACATGTCTGAAAACTACAAATCTGAAACTACAATTTTCTACTGCACAAAGGTGGTTTTATTTATTTGTTTGTGTCATTACTGGTATTTCTTAAAGACATTTCATTGACCTCTTCAGTCTAATAGTCCCTGCCAGAGCTTTTATCGCTCCCTCACCAATTCACTGCAGCCTTGCTGCCAGTTGTAATTGTCCAGAATGTCTGGTTTTGTTAAAGTTATTTATGCAGTATCTTTTGGGAAAAGATGAATTTTGTGTCCCAAAGCAGCTTATTTGAAATGAACTATTGTTTAATTCAATAGTAGTAGCAATGTGTAAGAAGAGAAGGTGATTTTAATACAAACAAGTATCTGTACTTGTCACTCTTGATCCAAATACTCCATTTCTGTTTAGTAGGCTTCAGTCGGCTTCCAGACAGCCTTTGATTTTCTCTCCTCCTGTCCTTTTGGGACCTTTGTTCTCACTATTCTCAGGTTCTGAGGTTTCTTTGTGGGTTTTTTTTCCCATAATTTTCTCAACATGATCCGAGCAAATAACACTTGCACAATTTACTGATGGTGAGGGAATGGGTCTTTCAGAAGTATTTATCTGCTTTCCTGGCTGCTAGCAATTACCTTCTGTTGGAATTATCTCCTTTCAGGTGCATAACAAACACCATCATAATGATCAAAAAAAGTGAGTGGCTCTTAACATTAGGAAAGTATTACAGGCATGTTCTAGATATTTCAGAGTTGTCTCACCAAATATGTTAAGATAGCACTAAGACAAGTGGTAGGCACTAAGACAAAGGGGCAGAATTTCATTAAACTATTGCAAGTTTAGTTATTAGTTATGGTAATAGGTGATGATAATAAAAATGAAAAGACAGAAAGAAAGGCAAAGTTCTCTCAAACTTGACCATATAATCTTAGAGTCAACCAGGTTGGAAAAGACTTCTAAGATCATCAAGTCCAACCCTCGATCCAACACCACTGTGGCTACTAGACCATGGCACTAAGTGCCTCATTCAGTCTCATCTTAAAAACCTCCAGGGAGGGAGAATCCAACACCTCCCTGGGCAGCCCATTCCAATGCCTGATTACTCTCTGTAAAACATTTCTTCCTAATATCTAACCTAAACCTCCCCTGGCACAGCTTAAAACCATGCCCTCTTGTCCTACTGTTGATTGCCTGGGAGAAGAGAACGACCCCACCTGGCTACAACCTCCTCTCAGGTAGTTGTAGAAAGTGAAGAGGTCTGCCCTGAATCTCCTTTTCTCCAGACTAAACAACCCCGGCTCCCTCAGCCTCTCCTCACAGGACTTGTGCTCAAGACTTCTGCTTTCATCCTGAAGGATGTTCTTAGAGTGAACTACTTTGTGTAACTGACAAACAAAGTTGTATTTATTTAACAGTGTGTGCACAAACAGGGGACTTCCCAGTCTAAATTAGCAGGGTCATATTTGCACACAGCAAAGTTCAGCAAAAGTCTGAAGGAAGCCCTGGAGCTTCCTTAAAGTGGTGAAACACTTCAGCTGCTCTACTACCATGCTTCGCATCTGACTCAGAAATATTAAGTTAGTTGCAAAAAAACATGCAGGTAAAACTAAACTCCAACAGGGACAAAGAAAAAAGATATGCTAACTTCTTAGTTACTTATCATGAGACAGAATTTTAGAGAAGATAAAGTCGTTTTGATATTTGTCAGACAGTTGAGGTAGCAGCAATGGGTGATCGCAGCATTCCCTTGACCTTTGGATTTGGGCGACAAACTATTTTATCTTTCTGTCACATTACCTTGAAATAGTACAATGAACTATAACTCCGAAATCTAAACTCTGTTTTAAAAAGCTGGGTCCATGGAGATGAGCATGCTTAAATCTTAATGGTATGATTTTGTGACAATACAGGACTGCAATAATAGGGTTTGTAATTTTAGATTGGCATGGCCTAAGTGAAATTTTAGATGCAACCTTAACTCTGCAATTCACATGGTCATACGGTTCAGTATAGAATAACTGTAATATCTTTTTATCGCATTTATTCTTAGGTATGAACTATTCCCGGTACTTCCTCTTTGTTTAAACTGCCAGTAAATACTTTATCTCAGATGTACAAGTTTACCTGCCTTTGTTTTAACCCTCACTGCAAAATAACAACATAGTACGGTAACAAGTGGTTGATTGATAATAAGGTTACAGTTTTGAAAAATACAAATGGCAAATCAATGATGGCAGAACCACCTTGCGGTGCTTTGCTCACATTGACAGTTTTAAGGTTGCCATTTGTAGCAAGTTTTAACCTCAGCATCTTCTGTAGTCACTGCACTTTGTGTTCCTAAATAACAAAGCAAGGACTATCCTTTGAAACATCAATTTCAATCCCCCAAAGAGAAAGCTGCTGATATAAAAGGTCAGTTCGCTCTACAACAGTGTTGGAGGGGGAAAGGTGAAAAAACAAGAAACTAATGCTTGATGTTATAGTAGAATATGTGTGTGTCTTAGGAAATGGAGGCTCCACTCAAGGACAGTTCATCCTTAAAAAGCAACATCTGTATAGAGCTAATAGAGTCAGCAAGGGGCTGACTTAGCTGTGCCACAGATAAGTCAGAGAAATAATATACTTCTATTTTACTCCATCTCACTGTCATTCCCTAGTTTTCTTATTCACTGTCCTTTTTTCAACAGCAAAAGCCCCTCAAGAAATGGAGATAATTTTTTATGCTGTCACTTGTGTTGATTTTTTCTCCTTTTTTAAAAAGTCATTCAAGTATATTTTCCATGCTATTTCTCTCATAACAATGGGCATGTGGCATTTTTAAGAGAAGCGATTCTCACATAAACATGATTTAAGCAACTAGCCAAAACTGTACAGTCATTCACTTTCAGCTCCAGTCCTGAGAAGTCTTTGTACTACATTTCCAGAAGGAACAAAATCCTGATAGGAGAATTGTAGAGAATATAATCATAGAATCAGCCAGGCTGGAAAGGACCTCTGAGATCATTGAATCCAACCCTTGATCCACTACCACCATTGTTACTAGATTATGGCACTAAATGCAACATCCATTCTCTTCTTAAATACCTCCAGGGACGGAGAATCCACCACTTCCCTGGGCAACCCCTTCCAATGCCTGATTACCCTCTCTGTAAAGAATTTCTTCCTAATATCTAACCTAAACCTCCTCTGGCAGAGCTTAAGACCGTGCCCTCTTGTCTTAATGATAGTTGCCTGGGAGAAGAGACCAGGTGCTCCTTAAAGGCTGAGGAACAAATAAGTTCTTGCCCATAACTGAGAAACTATATGTGGTTATACACAGTTTTTTTTTTTTTTTAATTACAAAATTTGAACTGCTGTAGCTGTTTTGAAATTTTAAACTCATTGAACTCACTTGTTCTTATGAACATTAAAAAATATTGTGTTTTGGAAATGCTGATATGGAGAGGATCTCTTTTTAAAATCAACTTATCAGCTCCTCACCAGAAGAATCTTTTACAGATTTGCAAGGTTTAAGGATCATTCTTTGCCATCACCACAAATATCTTTTAAATGTATAGACTGAAATGTGAAGTGAAAGTCTGGATTTGCTTTTTCCCTTCATAATTTTTTCTGTCTCTTTCTCTCTATATTTGAAATTTTCTTGACAAGAAGGGAATGAAGAAATTAAACGTGATTCTTTGATATACACATGTTCTTTTCTTGTATTTTTTACATGCTGTGGTGACATTTGTACCTCACTTTCCAATACCTCAAATAGCTTCCCAGATATGATGATATTTTTTTTAATCATTGTTCAGTACTTAAATTGTGTACACATGTGATCGTGCTGTGGAATAGAAATTGTTATCCTGTATGTTTTGCAGATGGTTAAGCTAAGGTGCAGAGCGATAAAGAGCTTTTACTGTGGAGAACTGTCAGGCATGACTTTTCCCATCATAGAGAAGTACCTGATTCATAGGTCAGTGAGCTGCAAGCAGACAGAGAAATGGTGCATGAAACTCTGCAATTGGGACAGAGGAAAAATTATACAGAGAAACTGGTGCAACTGCACTTTATTGCTTTAGTTTTTTAAAGTGTTAATTTTAAAATTAAAGGCATGCATGCAGAATGCTCCAAATGCTATTGAATCCACATCACTGAGTGACTTTAAAGGCATGAGATAATAATTATGCATATTCAAATTGTGCAGTGCTGCCTTAATGTGCACCCTAATGCAAAGCTGGACTAACTCATCTTTTAAAAAGGTGCTGAGCAAGTACAATTCTTTTTAAGTTTATTACAACTTCTGGTCGTCAGTGCTCTTGATCATTACTAGCTTTTAATATTTTATCTGAAAGGTGCTTCATGTAACAAATTGCACGGAACACACTTTACCTTAGAAGTATAATGGGCCAAGACATTCCTGATGAAATTTCACATGTTAAAAAATTAATATGAGTTCAGGAAAAGTTGATGTAAACTGTTTCTGAGTAACACATGTTTTCAGGATTTTTCCAGGTAATAAGTGTTTTTATTACATTTGTTGTACCATATAGAAAGCAATTATTTTGAGGTCATACCATACCTCATTTTGTAGGTTAGGAAATTATTTATAGGGTCATTCTATTATCTTTGGATGTAATTTACTCTGTAATTCTTATTGTTTAGCTATAAATTGTAAGAGTTTCCTAAAAGGCTATATGAGTTTCTACCTGAGTCTTCTGCCTGCCCTTAAGCCTTTTCTTTCAGAACTCCTTAGCTAGACTTTAAACGTGGATGAAGGCATCTTCTGTGTCAAGCAGGAAGAGCTAGACCTTGTTTCTTCTCCTCACTTGAAGGAACATAAAAAAAAAAATTATCTCCAAGAATCATCTACATCCTGTTCCACAGTCTCCAGCACATCTTCTGATAAAAGGCAGAAAGGGACTTGAATACCAGCCAAGTTCTTTGCAGCATAATTAGCCAGCTGCCACATTCATGCTGCTCTGCTGCCACCACCAAGCAAGCCCTGGACCCCTCTCTGCTCACCTGCCAGTAAACCCTCACATATCCTCTTTTGAGGGAAAGCCCTGTATTTCTATGGGAGATAAGCCTGTGGTTATTTTATAGATTTGCTTTGCTTTATCCAGCAAGGGAGTCTTAGTCATGACAGAGCTCATTACACAGAAAGGTTTCTGACATTCACTGTCTGCTATTTTTCTGTTCTATCCATAAAAGGGATTGATGAGAGCTGGTGGAAATGTGAAAAGTCATATGGTCTGGGTTGAGGGAATAAAAAGGAGAGCAGTAAGTGAAATTTGGGAGTGGAGAAGAGAGTGAGAAAATGATGAGAGGATAGAGGCAGGGAAAGTTTGTACAGGACAATCCAACACAGAAGGAGATGAAAAGAAGTAAGTGTTGGTTGGGGAAACTGGTAGACTGGAACAAGGGCTATTGGGCAAGGAAGGAAGAAGGGAAGAAGAGAGTAGGCATTGAGGTGGAGAAGCAAATGGCAAATTGTGGGAAAAGGAGGGCACTGTAAAAAATTTTTATGGGAAGAGAGCGAAATCAGTAAAAAAGACTCAAGAACTCAAGGGTAAATATGAAAATACCATAGTAAATATGGCTTTAATTGCAATGCTTAACATACAAGTAACGTGTGTGGGAGGCAATGAAGGAGACCAAGCCATTCTCTTTTCAGTGGTGTCCTGTGACAGGACCAGAGGCACGATCGCACTTTCAAACAAATTGTTCAGAGAGGCTGTGGAGTCTTCATCCTTGGAGATATTCAAAACCCAGCTGAACACAGTCCTGAGCAACAGGTTCCGGCTGATTTGCTTAGAGCAGGGGGCTTGGTCTAGATGATCCCTAAGGGTTGCTTCCCACTTCATCACTTCCGTGATTGTATGGGCATTTTCAAGGGGTTATGAAAAAGATGGAATTATTTTAAAAATGTGTTAGGTTTTATTATACAAGGCTTTCAGGGTTTCTGCTAATAATTTGCAAAGGCTTGCAAGGATACGTCAGTACATAGACACATAATTTGGCTTGAGCTGTTGGGGTTAAGGTTTTCTCCTTCTTCATAAATAATGGAAAAAGCCACAGCTAGATAAAAAATGTGTACAGTTGCTTTTTATTACAATAAAATCTCTCACTCTGCCTGTGTGATAAAACCTGCTTCTGTGCTTGAAGTTAAACTAATTGCCAGCCACTGTGTAATAATACAGTTGAGGCTTTTTCTTTTGTTTGTTTGTGTTGTTTTAAACTGCACATCTTCAGTTTGCTTTTGGATACAAAAGATGTGTTGTGGTCATGGTCCAATAATGTGTAGATATTTTATAGGCAGCTTTGAATTTGACAACTTTTTAAGGAGATTCGCAGTTGCAGAAAACTCATTTGGTGCCTTTGCCATCCTATGTTTTTATTTCAGGAAGAAGATAATTTAAAGGAAATAAATAGGAAGTAATCTTTGTGATTTATAAGGGAAAAATACAAATGTATGGACACATGCAACCATTTTTGGAAACACATTTTATCTGTCTAGTAAGCAAATAACAATGAAAGTGGTGATAAATTCCTTCCATGAGTTTAAATCTGTCTCCATTAAATCATGTTTTTTACCTTAATACATCAGCAACATTGGTTATCAACATGCTTATCTGAAATAGTTACTTAGTTTAAATACTTCTTTGTTTCATTCTTGACATTTCTTACCACAGTAACTGGGAGCTACACAAATATTTTCATTACAGATCCTGTTGTGGTGGAAGTCTCTATACAGTAGGATACTTTGACTTTATTTTAATTACTCTCATGGCCAAGTAGAAAGCTATTACAATGCAATTACAGATAAAACAAACAAAAAAATATAATTAATTTTGGATTAGTCTCTGCTATGACTCCCAGTTATTATCCCCAGAAAACATAAATATTAAAAGATTAATGAAAGTATTCTGAGACAAATTGGTATAAACAATAGCAAAAGAATTTAATAGGAGAGAAAACCAGAAACAGTAGGCCATACAAATGTGGAATAAATTTACTGGGTCAGATTTTGATCTTTTGACAAAATACTCCACCTCACTGCAGATCACATTGGGTTCACTGTTGTCACTGCTTTATAATGCATGAGAACTCATTGTTTTACTTCAGATTCTTTTTGCTTTGCTAAATATATCAGAAATTTATCTCCCATTTAAGCTACATGGAATTCTCATTACCTTCAGTGAGCTAGCATACTTTGCAGGTTCAAAGGAACTGCTGAAAGCACAGTGCTGTGGGTGTTAGAATCCACAGCATGATTTATTGCACGTTTCTTACTTCAGTGATACCTTGAAATGTTCAAAATCTGTGTAAGTTCAGGAATGTGAGTAAGACTCAGAAAGTGTGCATTTTCAGTCACCACAATATGAAAAAGACATTAGGCTGTAAGGGAGCATCCAAAGAAGGGCAATAAAGATACTGAAGGGCCTTGAGGGGAAGCTGTATGAGAAGTGGCTGAGGTCACTTGGTCTGTTGAGCCTGGAGGATACTGAGGGGAGACCTCATTGCAGTCTGCAACTTCCTCGTGAGGAGAAGAGGAGGAGCAGGCACTGATCTCTTCTCTGTGGTGACCAGGGACAGAACCTGAGGGAATGGCCCGAAGTTGTCTCAGAGGAGGTTTAGGTTGGATAATAGAAAGAGGTTCTTCCCCCAGAGGGTGGTTGGGTGCTGGAACAGGCTTTCCACGGCAGTGGTCACAGCATCAAGACTGACAGAGTTCAAGAAGTGTTTGGACGCTTCGCAGGCACATGTGCACCCCAGGCACATGGTGTGACTCTCGGGGATGGTCCTGTGCAGAGCAAAGCGTTGGACTCTATGATCTTTGTGGGTCCCTTCCAACTCAGCATGTTCTGTGATTCTGTGATTCTGTGAAGCATCACTGTCTCAAACCCAGCTACAGTAAAGTTCATTATTTCAATGGGGGAGTATTTTTATGTTGCAAAGTTAACCCTGTGCTTGGTTGTTCCGTTAGGGCTTTTAAGGATACACTGGTTATATAAAGAATAACTTGCAGTAGTGTTAATATATTAATAGTTGATAGAGCAAATTATTGTCTGAGGTTGTATATATTATTTTGAGAACTATGGAGTTACAGATCTATTTTAGATATTATAAATGCTCCTGGACAACTAAAACAGAAACTTTAATTAAATAATAAGGAGGTTGGCAATGCAGGAAAACTACCAAAAAACGGTAGTATGATCACAAACCTTATCCTCAAGTCTATATTAGCTTCATCATTTACATCTGTTTGCCTCTTTTTTTGTCCAATTAGTTTTTCAATACAAAAACTAGATTGATGGAGTTTTACAAGAGCAATGGAATGCATTACTTATTGAATAACTGACATTTCAATCTTATGAAACAAAAGTTTATGGAATATTTTTTGTTTATATCCAGAAACCAAGATTCTGGACATCTTGTTTAGCTTTAAGTTTTAGTCAGAAGTTAAATTAGAATGAGACTGGGGAAACGCAACCACAGACATGGGTTTGATTTTTTCTTTAAGTATATCTGTTTTAAATTATATTCAATTTTCAGCATATAGTTGGCCCAGATCAGTGGCACTACATGTAAATCTTACACACTCAGTTGAATACCTTGCTGTGAAAATGGCTTTATTCCACCTTTCTTGAAGGATCATTCTAATAGTAATAATTCTTCACAGTGGACTATTTTTCTTCCACTCGAATAACTTAAAAAACAGAGGAAGCATGAACTGATAAAATCCCTCCAGTGTCTCAGTAGTAATTAATATTATTTATAGTCCTATGGAATTTTAATGTGGAATAGGGAAGCCAAAAATTGGCAGGTTACAACTAAATTTCTATGTATGTAAACAGATAATGGAAAATATGATGGACTTTTGCAGAGTATCCATTCACCCACTGGTTACTTTCTTCAAAATAGGATCCTTTTTATTAAGATAAGTAAATATATGTGTAGATTCTTAGTGTTCACTATCCAAAGTATATTTTCTAATACCAGGTAATCACAATTAATATTGAATATCTATCTGTAATTAACAACCCTGAAAGTCAGGATTCTAAAAATTATTTTCAGATTACGGAATTTTCCAGGTACCAGAGAGGACCTTAGCTTTAAAGTTGGGTGCAGAAAGAAGTTTTGTCTTAACAATCCTTTCTATTGCTCCATGACAGGACCAGCAAGATCTGGAAACATTACACTTGGGATTCTTACTCTAGTCATCTCACATTCTCCTCTAGTACGATAATGTGTGACATAATTGTTTTTAGGCACAGTCATGCTTCCCCCCAGCATGCAAACAAAGACAAAATTATCTACTGAAACCCTTGAAATACTTTATTTTGTAATTTATAGTTATAGCCTCCGGTTAGCTATCTTGTATGAGATTCTTTGTGGAAATCACTTAATTCTACTTTTTTTTAAAAATAAAGAATTTGGATTTATGTTGCTCTTGAGGTAAAGATTTACAATCTATTTAAATTACAACATAAAGCTACCCCAAAACCATTTCATTCTCTTACATTGCCTTACTCTTTTTAAAAGCATGGTTTTTTTGGTAGCTGTACACTGATGTTTTTTCATAATTTTCCCTCTACTTGTAATGTTGGTCTTTCAAAAATAGGAAATTTGCTCTTCTAATATTTAATTTTTTTTTCTAATTCAAATCACCCTCCCGTTACTAGGTAATGGAAAATATAGTGCTATCTTCTTATCTTCTCCTAAGTCAACAGAATATGACTGGGTGCAGCACCTGCTGCATCTTTCTTCTGAACAGAGTCATAGCTTGTTGATTCAAATCTGTAAACTGAACACCCAGATACTTTCAATGCCAAAACTCAGATCCAGAAGCTCATCATGAGCTTAAGTCCACATCTGACACAGTTGTCGAAGTACTGAAGCAAGAAGTAGCTGATGTGTTGAGAACAGGGTTTCAAAGACAATTTTTTATGGATATCAGCACTGAAGGATGTTGGCTGTATGCATGTGTGGAGCAGAGATTTATTTGAGGAAAAGAGAATTTCATTTGTGTGATAAACTGAATTTTGGCATTTATTTCCTACAGTGCTAACTTAAGCATTCCCCCTCCGTTACTTAGCTTCATGCCCTTTTCTGGCTTTGTATCAAACATTGTTAAAGGCTGTTCATTTTCAAAAGAGTCTTTGAAGTGGCTATCTTCTAAAGAGCAGGCAAGGATATTTTTCTGTAACCTTTAAGAAGCAAATAGAGGCATGTGATGATCATGCATAGAGTGAAAAACAAGGCTGCAGATTGAAAGAAATTAGTGCTTAAGTAAATTATAAGACACTGTATTTATTCATGATAATCCTACCTTGACAAAACAAATACTAGGAATAGTAGCAAAGATTTTAGGTACTGTATGAAACAACCCTTCCTGTTAAATTTGTGAGTGAGAATTTTGAAATAGCAGAGGGATGGGCAGTCTTTAATGTAACTTTGCTATTGGATATAGTGCATGCAGACATAAATGATACAAATAAAAGCATCTTTCCTCCTGTTTAGTTTAATAAAAAGAGCTCTAAGAAATAACTGTGGATCATAATGTTGACTTTACAGCAAAGGAGACATTACATTCTAATGAAAAATCTACCATGAATTGTTGTTAATTTGCTCAATAATAATTTACACATGGCTGCACTTTATTGTCTTGAACAGAATGTAACCAGGCTTGATGACCTTTAAGTCCTCTTTTAAGTTAGGTATCTAAAAATGTGATCTGCACTCAGCAAGGTCTCAGAATTGCTTTTTTACAAGGCTTTGAAATAAAAAGCTCTGCAAAGACTCAATTCATATCCAATCTGTGGATCGGCAGTACATTTTAACATTTATTCTCAGCTTTGTGCATAACTCTGATTTTTATTTTGTTCTTGTGAAATTGTAATGCATGTTATTACAATTAGTGATTAAGGAGTGCAGACTGGAGCCAGGAATTACATAGATATGAACAGAAATGTTTCTCTAAGGAAAATATTTTAATAATATTATAATAATAAGAAGTGTATCAACCATAGATGACTTGTTTGGTGCAGTACATTAGCAATACACCAGATTAATGTCTAGAAAATGTACTTTAGGATAAAGTATGTTCTGCTGTGGAAAATGGCAAGCTCTTTTGAAAATGAAAAGAGACGCTCTAATTGTGTTGTCAAAGACAGCAGAGGTCCTGGTATTTTTTATTATAGTCTGGAAAAGACTAAAAAAAGATTTGTGTAGAGCATAATCTTAAGCCTTGGTATTGTTAGAATTGCTACCAGCTTTGCTAAAAGCAGAAGACAAAAAGTAAAAACCTCCAAATTTCTTTTTTTCTCATCAGAAGATTTTTCGTAGGATACCTTAATTGTCCATCTATGAAGGCCTTCTATTTCTTTGCTTCCTACTTGAGATAAAGTCTAACGGGGCTGAACTCATCTTTCCTCTTCTCCTCTGAAAGCTTAATTCCTTCCCTGCTGTGCCACAGCAATATGTCCTGACTTGGTTAAGCAGATGGACTGCTGTGACAGCAGGTTACTGAGCGAGTGTGACCTCTCACAGGAAGTAAATATATACACCTGCTGAAATAAAGAGGTATTTTCATGACATTACAGAGGTGTAATTAAAGCTCAAGAAAAACAGGATGTATTCTTGTTTTGTACATAAAAATTATTAACAACAAAAATTCACTGTAGTCCCCTACCTTCACCCTTGAGGAACCGTATAAATATAGGTGAAAGAGGGAAACACAGCTTTACTCAAGACCATTACTGTTGTCCAAGGCATACTAGGATCTGCTACTTGTTTATTTCTATGCTCATTAATGTGCATTATAGTATGAATGAATATAAGTGTATTAGCCATCTATGGCTTGATAGATGATCATGCTACCCTGGCATTTGATATATTCATCAATTTGGCTTACAGTATTCTGGCATGCAATCACATGCAAGAAAGCGCAAACATTATATCCCTTTTAATTTTGTTCAAACTATTGTCATGAATTAGCCGCTAGAGTTTTGTCATCTTTAATAAAAAAATTAGCATCATCAAATGAAAATGTAAACTAGATAGCAGAGTAAGAATGGAAATAATTCACAGGGTTCTCTTTAAGATACAAAATCTAACTGAAATGTTCTAAGATAAAGGTTCTTTCAGTCTTAACTAGATGCTCAATTATACAGTTGTAATAATTTGGTAAGTCTGATTTCAGATTTCCCAGCATTCTCAGGAAGTGCAAAACTGGGAAGCAGACTTCTCTCTTAGCCAGCAGTTTCGCTTATTCATCCTTGAGCCATAAAAAAATGCTAAGTACTGGTTATTTTTTCAAGCTGAACATTAACTGACAAGTAAACATCTAATTCTGACCCACACAAATAGACTTTTTATTCAGTTTGGAAAGTATTTCTAGTTCGCGAATTCATGCTTGTTCCTGTGTACTTCTGCCTTCAGATACATATTGCACTCCACAACATGTGTGCTTATACTCTGTGTTGTAGCCAATGGGATTTGTATAAGTCTAGAAACAGTAACTTTTCCATTAGACGTGTTTCTATATGTTGGTAATGCTACTTTCCATTCTCATTATTATGTCTTATTTAATATGCCTTTATTAGGATTCAGCTACCTATTTCTTTACTCTGTGAGTATATGCTAAAGACAATGCTGTCAGTGCTATAAAGCCCCTTCTATAATGAATCAGATTTTCCATGGCCTGTTGTATCATGAAAAGCTGCAGACAATGTCGGGATTTTGCTCTGGGCTAATTTTCTCTTACCCCGCCACCCCCCCCAGTTGAGAGAAGGTTTTTGAAGACAAAAGAGATCTGATTGGAGAGAATAATATTAGGATTTATTACTAGGAAGATAAAAACTAAAGAACTATATATACAACAATTCTAATTAAGCAAAAATTCTATGTATTTACAGAAATACACCCCCCTTGTATCAGTTCAGGAGGAGAAGCAGTCTCTTTTCCATTTCTGGAGCTACAGGTCTTTTAAATAATTTTGCAGCACTCAAAAGTTCTTCTGCTATTGTCTCCAGGACAACACCTCCAATTCGTCACAGCTGGAACTATTTCTTTTTCCCTCTCTTTGATGTTGACCTCAGGGCTGGGCCTACCCCCTCCTGGGCTAAGACCGGAGGCTGGGGAGTTACCCACGCCCTGTGGGGGCCTCCATGGACTGCAAGGGGACACTTACCTACCATGATCTTCCCACAGAGTCACGGGGGATGATGGCTTTGGAATCCACCCCTGTTTCCTGTGGGGCCCCTTCTCACAAGAGACAGTCTTCAATGGAACTCTCTAGCGTGAGTCCACCTTCAGGCAACAGTTCTTCCATTCTCTGCTGTCCGTCAGGGTCACAATTCAGCTGCACCAGCATGGATTCCTCACTGGGATCACAAGATCCTACCCGAGCCAACTCGCTCCAGCGTAGGTCTCTCTCTCCATGGCCACAGGTCTCCAGCAGGACTCTGCTTCATCTTAGGCCTCCCATGGAGTCACGTCTTCTTCATGATCCCCTCTGCTTTGGTGTGGGCTCCTTCATGAGCTGCAGAGGGGGGGTCTCCGCTCTCCAACAATCTTCCACAGGTGGCAGGGATTTTTAGTTTTCAGTCTTTTCCCTGCTGAAGAGAGAGAGAGCGGGGAGGGGGGAGAAGCAGTTCCCCCCCTTTGGGCTTCTCTTCTCTCTCTTGTGGCTGCCAGCTTTGACCTTGGAGGCTCTGTTATCTCTCCGCCTGAATTCTTTCTGCAGTATGTCTCATCCAAGTTTTTTTCTAAAGTTTTTTTTTTCTCTATTCTGTTATAGGAGAGAAGGGGGCCTGGCCCCTCCATGTCCGGGCCAGGCTTGGCCCAGGGTGGGAGGGGCAGATGCCCGGGCCCAACAGGGCCAGCTGCTGTGCTGGCTCTCCCATTTTCTTCTGGGCCACAGGCTTCTCTTTTTTTTTCTTAAATATGTAATTGGCAGAGGCGTTACTAAAACTTTTGATTGGCTTTTTCTGTGGAAATCCACCTGGAAAAACCTATTTTCAGCCCCAGGGGATGGGTAGTCAGTAAACCCATGACAAAACAATTAATATCAGCAGTTGTTTTAATGAAAAAGAATTCTTCAGTAATTTCTATCTCAAAACCAAAAAACAGTTCTCTTCCCTCTGAGTTAAGTATCAGTAAAGGAATAGACTCAGTCTCTTAAGCGTAAAAATTTATCATACATTTATTCCTCTTTCTTGAGTAAACCCTACATTGAGTAAACTCTGCGTCCATTAAACCCTACATTTACTTGAGAATAAGATGATCCACTCTGAGACTATGTATTTTTCTCCATTACAAAGAGAACATAGGAAATCTTGCACATACATAAATGTCGATATTTAGTTAAATAAATACTGCTGTAGATGTCTCTGGAGCAGACTTTCAAAGATATTAAGTCGCTTGTGTTCTCAGGTGTTCATGTGATTCATATAACTCATATTTAAATAAGTGTCATAGGTGAATGGGGGTCTGAATGTCAGTGGAATTGTGATTTACTGGTGCCACATTTCCACAGTGAGTCTCTTTCCTAGTTGCAAAAGCCTTCCAAAACTGAGTGGTTGAGTATCTAAAATATTTAAAAATCTGAGCCTCTTGTCACAAGATAGACAATTACTGTTAAAGTAGGAAAAAGTACTACCTTTTTCATTGGTAAAATTGTGGCACTTAAAAAGGGTAAATAGAAAGTAGAAATAAAATGTGCTTTGTAGTTTTTGTATTTTGGATAAATACCAGTAAATAAAGTTGCTAATCTGCATAAATATTATTGAAGTCAAATATAAATACATTCTCAGCTGGGTTAATCCATCATGTCATTTACCTAGTTCAGAGTAGCAGAGCTTGCTTCAGGTAAAACCAAGTCTGTGGGATGCTGATGGATTTACGGGGTTTTCTTTGGATCTATATCTCGTGAGTTATAATACACAGATTATTAAACATGGGGGCCGGTTTTTTACCTGTATTATGCTATTTGATTATGTGCCACACAGAAGATTACCAAAGCATTCTGTCTTCTAGTGTATGGACACAGCCTTACAATTGCTAACCTAAATGAGCTGAGCTGGCTAGGTTTTGTGATAATTTTTATATTAAAACCAAATATGAGTCACCTGCCTCATTGACACCAAGTAATTTCTCTTTTGCTGACTAACCCTGCAGGTCTAACTTCATTGGGTTTGCATAGGCACAATGTCCTTTTCTACTTAAAGGTACCTAAATGAACCATAAACAGAGAGTTTCAGCTTCCTTCACTGCTTTAACTGTTAAACAGAAAGTGCTTCCTTGGGATTTTTTAATTCTGAGTAATTTTCATGTACCTGCTAAAGCCAATTCAAGTGGGAGCACCCTGAGAGCAGTTGAGGGTGTAGTGTTTTCTGGACATACTATCAGAGAAGAATCCTCCAGTGCATCTTGTCAGCAATACTGGTACGCCCCAGTGTCCGATTACAAAATACAGATGTGACTAACATCAGTACATTTGCCACGTTCCCTGTTCTTTACCAGACAGAATGTGAGCTAAGTGTAGCCAGTGGCATTTGCAGAGACCGGGGCTGGATTGCCTCAGCTTTTTCCTGCATTACTCTAGACAACTTCATCTGCCTGGTTTGCAAGTGAATCCAGGTGCTGTCTCAGCACACAGGACCAAGTCTTTGTCCTGCAGCTGTGCCTAATTTTAGCCCTCATCAAGGGTCCACCAATAGTCCTGTCAGTGGCTCAATGCCCCCAGCTGGCAGTCACCTTTCTGATATGGGAACTCAGCTGCATCTGATATAAAACCATCAGTGATGAGCCTGCTCACCGTTTTATGTGATGCTCCTTGGTCTGTGTTCTGCTACAGTTTTGCAGGGAAACTCCGGATAGAAGTACTCAGGGGAAACTCAACAGAGTGTTGGGCGATAACAGTGTTTGAGGGTGAACATCTGCAGCTTCCAAAGACTTTTTCAGGTACTTTTCCTATCCTGGGGAAAAAAAATACTTCAGGAAATGATTGTTTACTTACACCCTTCCTTATTCTGTTCTTCTTGTTCCCTCCCTCTGAACTTCTCACTTCTCTGGGAAAACAAAACTAAACAAAAGAAAAACATGAAGAAAAAATAAACCAACTATATCATTGTTTGACAAAAGCTATCTCTGAGTAGTTTCCAAGATTGTGCTGCGTGTGCAGGCTTTGCTTTGCACAGGAATTTCTCATTATATTTCTACAATAGTTTTGGAAGTTGTTACTTGTTTCTTCCTTTTGTTCTAAAGGAATATTTGGGAATCATGTCTTCAAATCATTAAAATAAATGCGTCCTGGTAAGTAAAAACTAAATATGTCATTATGAGTTGACTTTACATAGTGCCTTTCAGTTTATGTCTGCTTTCTTTTGGGTGAAGCTTATTAACACAAGATGTGCTGTGGAATTACCTGACTTGAGGGAGTTTAAGTACAACTAACATCAAATATTCATCTCTTCTTCTCTTTGGTGTTTCTCTGTTTATTTATATCTCTGTGTCGCTGTGTTTAACTAAAATAGTAGCACTCAGGTACAGGGTACAAATATTCAGTAGCAGATTAGTGCAGTATGTAAAGAGAAAGTTTAGCCTGTAAATATCTGTGATGTTCTCAGCAGGAACCAGACAACTGGAATCGCTGATAGGAGTCAAGGGAAAAAGTGCAGTTAATAATTTGTAGATATTTACACCTTTGCTGGTTTCTTTCACGGTACAAAGGCATTAGCAAAAGTGACAGAAACGAGTTATGAGCCATTTACTTGGGCTATCTGGAGGGATTTAATCTCACTTGGGTCATGGAGTTGAATTCTCTGGGAATTGGTGTTACCGTGATAGGCTGTATCTGAAGGCCTGGAGTGCAGAGATAAGACTTTAAGTCCAGCTGGAATTAGAAGCAATAGAATTAACTGGATTGTAATGCTGTAAACCTTTTGGTTCAGATCCTGAAATGCCTCTGGATGGTAGTTGAAATCTCTTCCAGATGGAGGTTTGGCTCTGGGACCTATATACAAGACAAACATTAGCAATGTCAAGGACTTTTTTTTTGGAGCATGCACATTAAATCAGCCTTACGTGGTTCAGCATGCCGCTTGTTGTTGTTGTTCAGTCTTACGGTTTCCTTAATATGGTGGGGAGGATGATTTACTTGTTTCAAAAGGCTAATTTTCCACTTCACTAACACTCATATGCATGTTTGTGGTTATTTCTTTTAAAGGAAGACTAGGAAAGTGTTTGAAAGGTCATTGCTTTTATAACAAATGAGACAAGGCTGAATATAGCTGGCATGTACATATCAATATGAGATAATGGGGACTGCTATAACAAAAAACATAAAACATCTATAAAAGAGCTATTAAGGGTTGGGGTTTTTGTTGTGTTTTTCTTTGTTGTTGTTGCTGCTGTTTTGTTCTCCCTCCTCCCTTGACTTAGCTTTGCAAGGAAATACTTTAGAATAGTGGAAACATGAAGACCTACTAACACATGCATTTTTTTTTTTTTTAAATATAGCACCTTTTCTGTGATAATACTGTATAATTAGACAAAGTGACACCTTATGAGTGGATAGATTAATTTTATGCTTACATTAAACATGAGAAGTTAACTGCAAACCATGATTGTAAAAGACAACAATTTGTTTTTCTGAGCTTAAAATCAAGCAGTTTGCTCTAGTGTATTAGGAAATACAATCCCTAAGTCTGCTGCAGAGAAATAAAATTCAAGTACCAGGGAGTAGTGATTAAAGAATGTGTTTGATTTTATCTTGATTTTTTTTTCATAAGGATCCTAGGGGAGATAAATATTTTTTCTCATTTTGTTGGAAATATGCAATTCTATAACAAGAGCCAGTACAACTGCTTATTTTTCCCTTTTTGTATTTTTTATTTTTAAATCAATGCTCTTATTAATAGTATTAATAGAAACTAATTCTCTAATGTATAGTATTTTCCAGTTTTATGCTAAATTATTAATTATGCCAGATTTAAGTGAGGGCTTCTCAAAAGCTTGAGGCAGTATGAAGAAAATTCTTAAATTGTGGATTTAGAAAATGGTGGGTCAAGAGAGAATGTGTCATTCCCACAGCTACTCAGTAAGCAAGTGAGAATTCTGAAAGAAACCTTTTTTTTAAACCCTAGCTATCCCTATTAGATATTGGACTACAAGCAGTTGTTCTAATACAATAATTTGATTACTACAAAACTTCAGTCTTCTCTTTCCTGTTTGTAATAGGATTGTGTTCTGTGTTTGTGTGACCCTTTATCTCAAAGGAGATATACCCAATGGGAATTGGTCCAGTGCAGTGCATGGATATTTGCACAGTGTAATTAAATGCCTATGAATAGTTATCACGCATAAATGTCCGTCTGTAGGCTATCTGGTGGTAGCACCAAAGCTCTGGAGAGTAAGAATTATTTTCAATAGTATTTTTCCACCTAACGAAGCTTGGAAGAATTTAGCAGGTGAAAAGTCAAGAACCAGAGTGCATGACTCTATTTTATTTTGTTTAAAATCTTGAACTGTGGATTGTTTTGGTTGGTTTTGTTGTGGGTTTTTGTGGTTGGTTTGTTTGTGGAGTTTTGTTGGGGTTTGTGGGTTTTTTGGTTTTTTTTTGTGTGTGGTTTTTTTTTTTTTCTTTTTCAGATATAAATATGTTGTCTAAATGCACAGCAACTCCAGAATATTTCTTTGGTGTTCCATTACTGAGCAAAATTGTAAAAATGGTATAAGAGGGAAAACGTACAACCTTGTATTGATAATTTGGCAATTGTTCAAGTGGAGTTAATGGTAGAATATTGGCGTGACTTAAAAGGAAAGTAACATAACCCTGATCTGTAAAGTAAGTGTCTTATTAATATATAGTAGAGCTCTGTGTATTTATACTATATCTTTTTTCTGATTTTGACTCTTACTGATGTTACAAATCAATGCAGCTTTGAGGAGAGACAGTAGATCCCATTTTAATTTGCTGTTCCAATTCCCCCCTACCACCCCTCCCTCCTCCAAAAGAAAATTAACTTTGTGTGGCATCCCTTTTGTAGTTGTTTGTGGGTTGGTTTTTTTGTTTGTTTGTTTGTTTTTTGTTTTTTTTTAATTCTAGGTGTAGACAAGTAAAAGACCTCATAGTTTGAGGGAAGAAGGTAGAGAAGTTGTACGAAAATGACTAGTTACTTGATTTTCCTCTTGCCCAAAAGTACTCTATGTATTTGACCTGTTTAGTTTTCATCAGAGTTGTTCACTGTGTAGTATCTGGTATCAATTTTTGCAACAAGGAGATAATCCACTCATATTTCTTGTCTACAGTCCACATTCTATAAAGGTGATGGGATTACATGTGCTTTATCTTTGTGAAAAGAAGCCATTCCCTTAATTATAATTATCTTGTCTACAGAGTTGCAATTCTGGGCTGTTAGTTGCTCTGCAGGTGTAGTGTCTGTTCAGACCAGACCAAAACTCGAAATAAAGAGAGACAGCTTGTTCCTCATAAAGACACTGGGTCTTGGAAAAATGTGTAAGACCTGGAATGGTGGAACACATTTATAAAGAATGGTTGTGCTGGTGTGTGTTTTTGAGAAGTTCTGCATGTTTTTATTAATGTATAGTGTGGTGTACTGTACAGCTGTGTTCTGATTAAAGTGTCAGTTCCAGATCCTCCTCATTACCATAACTAAATTTGTTATAGCTAAGCCTGATGATGACAAATAAATAAAAAGTACTGATTAAGCCACTGCCATAGGCACTGAATTGTGAAGAAGTCATAATATTAATTCTAGTTAATCAATTTTATTTGTTGTCACAGTTTTCACTGAGCTATAAGCAAGGAAAACAACATCATAGTGATAGTTAGAATATTATTATAAAATGCCAAGCATTTAAATAATATATCTGTTGTCTTTCCCTGTGACAAAAGAAACAGATACTGAATAAGATTGCAATAAAAGAAAAGGGAACTCTGTCTCCAGAATTAAGTGTGTTAAAATCCGTGGAAATGCAAATTAGTTTGAAATGACTGTCACGCCAGTGTAGAAGTAACTTCATTTTATGTCTGAGGGCCTACTCTTTTCTGAAGTGATTAGCATACTTGGTTTTATAGGTGGTCTTAGGCTGAAATGGAGTTGGCAATTTGAATGCAAATCATAACCTTGATGAATGAAATACAGCGATCTTGTCTACAAAACTGAAATCTTTTAATCATGCTGTTCAGAATTCAGGGGAAATCTGAACTTGACCATGAAATTAAATGATGTTTTATGTAGCTGATCTGTCCTGAATTATGCATTTCAAAATATCTTTATAGCAGTCACCGTTTAAAGTAACTTATTTCTCTACTTTCTAGTGCTTATGAAGTGACTTCAGACATACCATCCATGACTAGAGAGTTACTCATTTTATAGCAAAGTGTATCTCACTGTACGGTGTGAAAGGAAATCAAAAGCTAAACCTAGAAAAGCACTGATGGGCCTGAAACAGGTTGGGTGTGGGGTGGAGTTATCCCAGTGATGCATAGCTGTGTTGGCCTTGCCTTGTGGGTGTCTTTTTCAGAACGTTGGAGCACAGGGAAATTCAATGCTTATGTCCCAAATTCTTCTTATTTAAGAAAATCAACTCCTAGAATCATATGAACAATTCAGAGCAGGTCTAAAAATAGGTTTTCTTCAACTTTATATCCTTCAAAGCCTGATCCAGTAAGACAGTCACAGAGATGACCTTGCATGCACAAACAAGACTAAGTTGTTAAAAAATTCAGGTGTTAGTGGCACCATTTACCTTTATGCAGGGGTGTTACAACCTGCCCCTGAAGGTGAGGATAACTGACGTTCTTGTTAATAGATCCCTTAGGGCAAGACTAGAGTGAAACAACACTGAATGACTGGTGTGTGTGTGTGTATACACATATATATATATGTGTGTGTGTGTGCATGTAGGTGTAGGCTTATTTTAGAAAAATTTGGGTTGCAAGTGAAGGGAGGTATGTAGACATTTTGGTTATTATTTATAGAAATGCAACAATATAAAAGTATAAATATAGCACTTCAGAAAATATATAAGGAAGAGAAAGAAAAGATAAGAGTAGAAAGATGTCACCACCCATGCATCAGTGTCTGTTGGTCGAAGTGATAGTCTCAGTCTTGATCTGTCAGGGGTGGGGGAAATCCTCCAAATGCAGAGTTCAGTGGGTTGATATACCTTCAGGTCCCTTCCCCTGGGGGAGGAGTTTTAAACTGTCTGATTCAGCTCTGTGGAACTGTTGCAACAGTGAGGATCATGAGTGGTCCTCTTGTGAAAGGCCCCGGAAATGAGTCTGGGGGCCCTTCAGGGGTCTTTGATGGTTTATGACACCTAAGACATGAGAGCTGTCTGTCACATCAGCATAGCTGAGCCAATTATGCCCCATCAGAAGGGATAAAAACCTTCAGGTCTATGTGTGAATGTTCTGATACCTCTACCAGAAAGGAGTTTTGGCCTGAGCCAGTTGTATGAGGAAGGACATTGGCATGATGAAAAGCATTACCCCACCTCCACAGGAGCTGTTTCTTATTGGCCTTCTCCCTTACCTGGCTCAATACACAGCTTGTTGCTAAACAGAGGTTGGTTTGTTGTGGTCATCCTCTGCTGATTGGTGCTCACCCCCTCTGCACCTGGGCTGTTCTTATGCAGATCAGAGGTTTTGCCACCACACATCTAAAAAGCTCTCTTCCTCCCCTTTGGTTAAGGGTTGCAAAACTGGCCTCATCAAAGCACCTGCTGCTTTTGCAAATGGCTGGTTGTTTGAGTCATTAACATTTAACATTTCAGTCTCTCACAACACAGAGTGTTGACCTCCTCAGGAGTTTCTGTCAGAAAACAGGCGATTTAGGTTCCAAATGCCCCTTTAGCCTGAGTTGGTTCACCTTTTCTGTGATTTTTTTTTCAGTTGTGCCAATATGAAGAACATATTTCAAGAGTAATTCAAAATAATTCAAAGTCATGCACAGATAAGAGAGAGATATGATGGGGAAGAAAGGCTGAGCTGTAGTCTTTAAAACACTGCTCTAGGAGAAGAAAATAATGTAGATTATAGGAAAGTATCTCTGTGCTAATAAACCATGTTACGCCACAAAAATTAATCTGAGGCAGGAGCACCTCTTCTGTAAAGAAAGAGCGTGAGAGGTTGTTCAGCCTGGAGAAGACAAGGCTCCAGGCAGACATAATTATGGTCTTTCAATACTTAGAGGGGGCTTGTAAGAAGGATAAGGACAGACTTTGTAGTAGGGCCTATTGTGATAGGACAAGGGGTAATGCTTTCAAATTGAAGAGAGGGTAAATTTAGGCTGGAAATAAGAAAGACATTTTTTACAGTGTTGATGGTGAGACACTGGAACAGGCTGCCCAGAGAGCTGGTAGGTACCCCATCTCTGGAAACATTGAAGGTCAGGTTGGATGTGGATCTGAGCAATATATTCTAGTTAAAAATGACCTTAAAAGGTCCCTTACAATCTAAGCAATACCATGATTCAGTGAATAGTTTGGATCAACTCCTTCCTGTATATGCAGTTCCTTGATAGCAAAGACATGATCCTGAATTGCCTGGCATAATCTTAATTCTTTAATGTTAGCTATGTTCTTATGTAAAATGCTTTAAGAATCCTCTTTTCATTTCTTTTATGTTTAGTAAGCAGGGGGGAAAAAGCAAATCCTAGAAAAAACATAGATGTAACATAATCTTAAATGAATCTCAAATGAATCTGAATAATGTACTTGATGCAGCATTTCCTGCATTTCTTAATGACTTTTGCTTATGAATGCTGTGGTGGGTATGTAAAGTTGAGAGTAACTATATAATTCAGAAAAAAAATAGCAAAGACTATTTTTGTTTAGTTGTTTTCCTTTTAAAAAGAAGTTTTCAGTATCCTATTACCTTTCCTTTTGGAACATAGCAATATTCTTGCTGAAATTGGTATGCTTTTGTCTTTTAGCGTTTCTGATTATGTGTAAAATCAAAAAATGGATGATATAGCAATCTATTTTCCTCAGATACTGTAGTGTGTAATCTTGATTTTACAGTTTTATATAGGTGCAGTAACTGAAAAAAAGGTTTGAATACCTTATGAAGTTTCTCGCCAGGGTCTTGCTAGCAGCTCTTTAGCTTTAGACTTTTGTGTTGATTAGTTGAGAAATTTATTTGTAGTAAAAATGTGGAATGGAATGGATTCTGGGGTGGTTTTAAATTTTTTTTTTTTTTTTAATAATGTATCTAGTATCCTTGGAGTGTGTGTCTTTCCATGGGAAGGGAGGGAATCACAGAATATGCTGAGTTGGAAGGGACCCATCAAAATTATGTAGTCCAGCTCCTGGCTCTCTGCAGGATACTCCAAGAATCACACCATGTGCCTGAGAGCATTGTCCAAATGCTTTTTTAACTCAGGCAAGCTTGGTGCTGTGACCACTTTCCTATTATAGTGCCCAACCACTCTCTGCTTGAAGAACCTTTTCCTAATATCCAACCTAAACCTCCCCTGACACAAGTTCAGGCCATTCCCTCAGGTTCTTTCACTACTGACCAAAGAAGAGATCAGTACCTGTGCCTCATCTTCCCCTCATGAGGAAATTGTAGACTGTGATGAAGTCTCCCCTTAGTCTCCTTCAGACTGAACAGACCAAGTGACCTCAGCTGTTCCTCATTTGGCTTCCCCTCAAGGCCCTTCACCATCTTCATTGCCTTCCTTTTGTCACTCTCTAATATCTCAGTATCTTTCTATGTTCTGGTGCTCAAAACTGCTAAAGTATTCAATGTGAGGCCGCCCCAGTGCAGAGCAGAGCAGAGCAGGACAATCCCCTCCCTCTTCCAGCTGGTGATGCTTTGGCTGATGCCCCCCAGGACATGGTTGGCCCTCCTGGCTGCCAGGGCACTGCTGACTAATATTCAACTTGCCATTGACCAGGTCCCTTTCTGTGGCACTGCTTCCCAGCATCTCATTCCCCAGTCTGTAAATATATACAGGGTTGCCCCATCCCAGGTGCAGTATCCAGCACTTCCTTTTGTTGAACTTCATATGGTTGGTGATTGCCCATCCTCTAATTAGACAAAGTTTCTCTACAGGGGAAAGTTTTTCTACCTTTGAGGGAATCAACAACTCTTCCTCAATCAACACATGACAGTTTTGGGTCATCTGCCAATTTGCTTACTATTCCCTCCAGTCCTGCATCCAAGTAATTTATGAAGATGTGGATTTACCATAGCACAAGTAGTTGAATTGACTTGTGTCCCTGGGCATGTTGTCTAATGGTGACTTATAGAAGCGAATCAATGGGCTGATGGCTTCTCTGGATATTGTCTACAATAGGAATGCTCTAGCTTCATCTCTCTGTCCAAGGCCTTCTGAAAATTGTTTTTAATCCTTGTAAAGAAAAAATATTTAAAATTGAATGATGTGACATTGTGCTGATTGACAGGAGGCTGAACACGAGCCAGCAGTTTGCCCAGGTGGCCAAGAAGGCCAATGGCATCCTGGCCTGCATCAAGAACAGTGTGGCCAGCAAGATGAGGGAAGTGATCCTTCCCCTATACTCAGGACTGGGGAGGCCACACCTGGAGTGCTGTGTCCAGTTCTGGGCCCCTCAGTTCAGGAAGGACATTGAGGTGCTGGAGCAGGTCCAGAGAAGAGCAACGAGGCTGGTGAAGGGACTCGAGCACAAGTCCTATGAGGAGAAGCTGAGGGAGCTGGGATTATTTAGTCTGGAGAAGAGGAGGCTCAGGGGAGACCTCATCACTCTCTACAACTGCCTGAGAGGAGGTTGTAGCCAGGTGGGGGTTGGTCTCTTCTCCCAGGCAATCAGCAGTAGGACAAGAGGGCATGGGCATAAGCTTTGCCAGGGGAGGTTTAGGTTGGATATTAGAAAGAAGTTGTTTACAGAGAGAGTGATCAGGCGTTGGAATGGCCTGCCCAGAGAGGTGGTGGATTCACTGTCCCTGGAGGTTTTTAAGATGAGGCTGGATGTGGCACTGAGTGCCATGGTCTAGTGATCACAGTGGGGTTGAATCAAGGGTTGGACTTGATGATCTCGGAGGTCTCTTCCAACCCAGTTAATTCTATGATTCTATGACATGCAATTATAGCATCTGAATTAAATTATTACTGTGGAATATTCATGAGGCTGGGATTTTTATTTTACATCTTTGGTTTATTGCCTTTGTGTAACTGCAACTCATATCAATTTGAATTATAAGGTGTCTAGTTTGCATTATTTGCAGTATGTTAATTGCAGACCTCTGCTTGTATATTGGCTTATCTTAGATTTTGTGGTTTTGTGTACTACTTCATTTAGTCCATATATTTCCCATGCAGACATGGGATACGATGTATTCAAATTGCAGGAATGGCATAATCTTCTCTACCTAAAATGCATGAAATTGTTTTAATGTTTCTGTAGTTCAAAACTTTTAGATGAAATGTTTTATGTTTGACATGAAGTTATAGTAGTAACTGTTAAAAAAATACCTTCACAAGAAAAACATATCTTTCACCTGCTCTGTTCTGAGAAATTTGCCTTAAGTAATGTAAAGTTCAGGGTAATCCTCATTTATTGTCAGTTCCAGGATCAGCAGCATGTTTTCATACAGAATTTCAGATATGTGTACTGAATTTTAACCCTACCACTCAGTTATGGAGAGCTCAAAGATGTGAGGGTTTGATACCCAATGCTAAAGGTGCTTCACCTCTCAATGACCGACACTCTTCTGGAGCTCTCTGACTTGAAGAGATTGGCTCCTTATGTGGTTACTGACAATTTATCTGTGTGCTAGTCACATCTTTTTTGAAGTTGCGCCAAGTTTGTCTGGGCCCCAAGGGCACTGACCAGCCCCCAGCAGCCCCCGCTCCCTCTGCAAAGAGCTGTAGTGCAGCCTGGCCCCACTGGTACTGAGGGGATGGAGGGCTTTCCATCGGGCTGTTCCTCACTGCCCAGAAAGTCCCATGGGACAAAATCTGTGTGCTGCAGGCAGCTGCTGCTTTCGAAAAAACTGAGGTACAAAGTAAGTTTGATTCAGATTTAGTTGTTTTACAGCTTGTAACTGTGACTTGGGAGTGGAAACGATAGGAACACAAGGAGAGTGATGAGTAGACAAATGAAATGGCCTTTGCACTTTCTGATCCTGGACACAAATCCTTAGAACATGAAGGATTATTTTCTGTATGTTGAGAGTTGTAGTAGCTCAAATAACCTTGAGCGTTCTGGGCCAACCTGAATGCATCCCAACTGGAGTGAGAAGAGGGAGGTGTACTGGAAGCTTTGATTTCTCCAGTCTGCTAGCTCCCTGTTAGCTGCCCACTTTGCTGTGGAAGTTACCACAGCAGCAACAGCAACTGAAGCCAGAGGGCTTTAGTCTGTTCCTGGATACACTGACCTCAATGGGATCTGCTGGTGTTAACACTTGTAACTGTGGATTTCTTTAATATTATAATTTCAATGGACAGAGTAAATACACGTCATGTTTAGAGAATTAATGATATTTTCTCTTGTTATGTTTTCTTTTTGCACTCTAGAAAAAGCATTTTAATGATATCCAGACAAAAAACCCCCCACATTTATAGATTAGTAATCATTAGTCTGATGGATTTTTTTTTTGAATGAAGTTATTTGTTTTAGGAGGCTTTACATCAAGTTTTTTCAGTTCTGTATCTCTCATTAAAGACCGAAGTTTAGCTACATGACTCTCAAGAAGCCTAGCAGTAGCAGGACTTTATAGTTCAATTTCTCAGCTGCAGTTGTTGTGTTTGCATTATCTTTATTCTCTTTTTGCCCCTTTTTGCAGGAGAGGACCAGCCAAAATAACTGTTCAAAAGCACATCTTGAATAAGTTTTTTGCCTATATAAGAAATTTTTTGTTCTGGCAACACCATTCACATTGTAAAATATTATAGATGAAGAGGTGACTCTGGAGATCTTTATCTTGGGTGTCTTTGTATGAACTTTCGTTATTTAGTTGAGACCAGTAGAATGACTCTTGCAAATCCTTGTAGTGTAATACAGTATGAAAGATAAGACCAGAACTTATTAAAATCATCTGATTAATGGGTTTTCTTCTCTTTTCTTTTTTTAATGAAAAACCCCTGTGATAAGAAAGAAAAAGTAACGATCAATAAAACAACGTAATAGAAATTATTTGTACTATCTTTTACCTATATTTTCAGTTAGAGATGTGATACTGTCATGTTTCATGTGAAATAACTACCATGTGGGAAATGTTTCTAATTGCAGAACTGTGAGAAGTTCAGCAAATTGTCAGCTACTTCATTTTGGAAGGGTTATAACTGTTGACATAAAACTGTCAATTTACTAATTAGGCTGGGCACTCTTAAAGGAAAATTTCGTCTCTAAGAAACCACTGTAAATCAAACCAGTAGGTTCAATCCAACAAAGACTCAAAACATGATTGACTCTACTTCAGTGCTATTTCTCATATGAGTAAAACTATCCATGTGCTTTATTGATTGGTCTAATGACCAAAGTCAATAACAAGAAAAACCTTCCTTCTGATGGGTTCTGTGGATTCTCATGCTGCGTAGACTGAGCAGTTAGCTTCAGTACTCCCATTCCTGTTTTATGACTCCCTTTAAAACCAACCCCAAGACTAATTAAGTGGTCTTTTCTATACTATGCTCCCTGCTGTGTGGGAGATTCCATGTCAAAGTCAGTCCACTCTAAGGTAGTGAGTTTTACCTACAATAAAGTGTCTGCATGTCCCAGTCAGTTGGTATAATTCTTGGCAGAAATATATTTAAAAAAACACAGCTTTGGAACAAAAAATATTCCCTTTGTAGATCTGCATAAATTGTGGGTAAACTGTAATTACATCTGCCTTTGTGATAAGCCTTGTGGTTAAGCAGAAGATTTTGGTTAAAGAAGTTGCCAGTCTACCCATTTTTACCGGCAATAGATTATCTAACGCAATAAACTTTCAAGTGTTTTAAATAGAACATCTGCAAAAGGCTACCTACTGGTTTGATCTTCTCTCTCTCATGGTGAATGCTGTTGGCCTGAGCTTTGGGAATCTGGGGAAATGCATTTTGTGCTAAACTAGATGCTGGGGTTCATAGACTCTTACTTAGGAACCAAATAATCTATAAGATATTTGCGCATTCAGGAAAAATAGTCATAGAATGGTTTTGTTTGGAAGGAACCTTAAAGATCATGTAGTTCCAAACTTTGGCAGGATGATGGGTGGGGGGTTGGGAACACACCTCACACTAGACCAGGTTGCTCAAAGCCCCATCCAGCCTAGTTTTGAACACTTCCGGGGATGGGGCATCCACAGCTTCTCTGGGCAAGCTGTATAAGTGCTTCACCACCCTCACAGTAAAGAATTTCTTCCATATTCTAACCTAAATTTCTCCTTTTTGCATTTGAACCCATTGCTCCTTCTCTATCACTACAATTCCTGATGAAGAATCCCTCTCCAACTTCCTTGTGGGCCCCCTTCAAATACTGGAATATCTATGGGGTCTCCACCCAACCTTCTCTTCTCCAGGCTGAACAGCCCCGACTTTCTCAGCCTGTCTTTTTAAGGTAGGTGCTTCAGGCTGCTTATCAGTTTCATGGCCCTGCTCTGAACTTTCTCCAACAGTTCCATATCCTTCTTATGCTGAGGGCACCACAACTATACACAGTGCTCCGGGTGGGGGTCTCATAAGAGCAGAGTCAAGGGGGAGAATCACCTCCCTCGACCTTGCTGGTCATGGTCCTTTTGATGCAACCCAGGAATTGTTTGGCTTTCTGGGCTCTGAGTGCACACTGCTGGCTCATGATGAGTTTTTTGTCAACTGTCACTCCCAAGCCTTTCGCCATAGGGTTGCACTACCGAGTAAGTAGCTCGTTTAATAAAATGGTCTACTTGTATTCATGATTGTCAAGATAGAGAATGATGAAATAAATATGGAGCTTTACATGAATGCTATGATTCAAGTGGATTTTTCTTTGGAATTGAAATAAAATATCCAGACTCTCTACTATTAGGAATGTGCCATATGAATCTTTGCTGCTGAGTCTAATCGAGTATTGCTCATGTAACAGCTAGATTTTTCTTAGTAAGTGCTTAAAAGGATGGTCAGATTGCTCTTTTAAATTAAACGTGTTAAGAACTTATAATATCTGGATTGGTGTATTTAAAAGTCTTCATTTTTCATCTCCATTACTGCACTAAGAAAACAGGATGAAACTTTTTTTTAAATGTATTATATCCATACAATGCTCAGAAGAAACCATCTTAGCATTCAGCAATGCCACTCTAATGATGTGTGAAATGTGAAAAGCGAATCATGTACAGAGTTACGGATGCTGAGAAAAAAGTATGAATGCACTAGTTTATCAGTGGTAACATCAGACTTAATCAACAACCTGATAGACAGATAAACTTAATAGACATCAAGCCGTTTGTCTATTCAATGAAAATATCTGGTTTTTTTCTTCCTTTTCACTGACTCTAGAATTTTCCCAGTTCCTTGGGGATTTATCATCTGTTGACCCTTCTCTAGCCTTACCCATCTATTCTGAGACATTCATGAGCCTCCAGGATCTGACTATCTGTTGTTGTCTTGCAAGCTACCCTTCCTCAGAAGTATTGTGGAAGTAGCATAATAAGAAAAAAAAATTTGGAAGGTGATAGATTTTAGAAAGGAGACAAGCTTTAGGCAGGTGGTACTGAGGGAAACAGCTCTGATTATTTAGTAGAAATGTTTATACTGTTGTAGGAAACTGTGTGTTCCTTTTATAAAATTGTTTTTCAAAGACTGAAGTGCTCGTATTGTGAAAGCAAGCTCAAACTTGCTTTGAGAAGAGTAGATGAAAATAATAGCAAGAAGTTTTTATCATCTCCTCTATGGGTTAGGTTGGTGGGGATCTATTCCTGTTCATGCAATAGTCATTGCCTGTGTTAAGCTGTGTTTGTGTATCACTGAATGGCCTACATTGGAAGAGACCTTAAAGATCATCTGGGCCCAACCCCCTTGCCATGGGCAGCTTGCTCAAAGCCACATCCAACCTGACCTTGAACGCTTCTGGGGATGGGGCATCCACAGCTTCTTTGGGCAACCTCTTCTGGTGCCTCACCACTCTCATAGTAAGGAATTTTTTCCCAATACCTAAATCTAAACTTGCTCTTCTACTTTGTAACCATTCCCTCTCATCCTGTCACTACATGCTCTTGTAAAAAGTCCCTCTCCATCTTTCTGCAGACACTGGAAGGCCACAATTAGATTACCCCGTAGTCCTTTTTTCTCTGTGCTGAACAAAACCAGTTCTCCCAGCCTTTTCTCCTAGGAGAGGTGCATGCTTACTGTCAGACTACATCTTTGTTCCTACTTTATCTGGGGGGCGAAATTGTTCATCTGTACTGGTGCTGGAAACAGTGAATTGTGGTAGTTTGGACTGGATACCCTGGTTTGAGTGGCTAAAAGGAAATTATTTTTTTCTAGCATTTTGGGGAGCTTTTTCTGTCTTACTGTCTCAAGATGTTGAAATCATGCCAAGGAGTCCCCATAAAATGTTGAGCTCTTCAAATACTCTCACACAGACATGTTGGTAGCCATAATTTTGCAGATGAACCTGGTTTTGCATGGTTTGCATTAGGTTTAGCACATTTCTAGTGACTTGTATGCTGATTTTTAAATCCTCTCAAGACCTGAAATTATTTCTTACATAACTCTAAAAATCCTTCTGCATTAATACTTGTTCCTTGGTTGGGTCATTTGCTCAACATTTTAATGATTTATGTCTCTCATGTAGATAGTAGCAGGTACAAAGATGTGTTTTAATGATATTCTGCTGCATATTGTTCACTAGGGGAGAATATAAAGCAGGGGAAATACAAAGCATTGAATACATGGATAGTTTTCGGTCTTTTAAATGATTCAGAGTCTTTGATAAATCACTGGTTTCTATTGCTGACCTCTGCTTCTGACCTTTCACTGACTTTACAGATCAACAGTTCTGTCAGCAACTGCATATTGAATACTTTTGTTATTTGCCATCTCCAGATGGTGTTTCTGGTTTTGAAGTTGTGCGGTGTTTTTTTGTGGTTTTGTTTTTTTTTTTTTTTTCTTCAAGTGGTCCTCGATGAAAACTCAAGTTTTGATTACAATAAAAAATTGAATCTTGGCTACTGGATGGCAAGTACACTGAGAGCAGAGTGTACCATACTATCCATCATAGTGGGCATCAATACAGTAACCTGGTGGAATGTACACAGATTTCCAATACTTCCCTCATACATTGAAAAAAACACCTCAGCTCCCCCTGTTCTCCATATGACACATAGGAGTTTCAGTTCAAGTTTAATATGACATTTGCAAGCTTTTTTTTTTTTCCTGTTTTCTCCCTCAAAAAAAGAAAGGAACAACTGCCATATGCCCAAAGCACAGAAATTTCAGTTATGTTTGATATGAATTTTTCTATTCAGTGGTGTTCTTTCTATTTCTTTCTTTATTCTGTCATTTTCCCATTTATACACCGGAAAAGTCTCCTCTGATGTATTTCTTTTAACGCACAGCTTCCTCTGTGAGCCATTTGGCTGGGTACAAGAGGGCCAGTTGCTTTAATCTCGCAATCAGAAGGCTTTGTTCCTCTCACAGTGTGTTCTTGATTAATGCAAACTAATAATTGCAAACGCTACAGCGCGCAGTGTTACAACACCAAAAGTGATTGGCTGGCCTGCAGTTTGACAGGCTTTTCTTAGACTCAAGAAAGAAGGATAGAGAAATTGCATTTCAAAGTGTTTGTCTCGCCAGAATTCCTAATTGTATTTTGACGCAATTATAGCAATGACATTTAGTAGTGCTGTTGCTAAAGAAACATTAACATTTTGAATGCACAGGTTTTTTTTTCCAAGGACAAATGTCTTTTTTACTATTTTGGTTTCGAAGGTGGAAAACTGAAGTTCTTAAGCACACTAAATCTTTTGGAAGTGTGTTAAGGTAGCATTAATAATAGAATATGGCCCTGAATAATGCCAAGCGCAGATGTGGGAAAGATTTTTTCCTCATTTTTCAAATGTGGAAAATGAGACATAGTGTAGGGTTTCTCTATTTGGAGTTTATTGTTTTGTTAGTTTTTCTCTCCACGCATCAGTGCCAGACAGACACAAACCCAATATATTCTGTCAGTCCATAATTCCTGCTTTTCCCTTTAGAACTTGATCTAATGTTTGCTAGGAAAAAAAAACAAAACCCAACACTATTGACTTAAAGCTGGGTCTGGTTAACATTACCAAAAGAGTTAAATGAATCTGACTTTCTTATGGGTTTTATGCCCATCATAAGAGTTAAAATAAAGAAGTGATGAATAGGGTGAGGTTTTTATGAAGGTAAAAATAGGAAGCTGTTAGCTACAGAGTGGGCGAACAGTTGATAGTCACTGATAGTGACTGTATATATGCTTTTAGTATACCTTAAGTGGAAGATGACATTTTTTTTTTCAAATAGTGAGCTGCTTTGTGTGAAAAGTAGTCTTTTGAGTATGCATGAGAAATGTTGTGAGGAGATTATTGCAGAGAGTATTGTAACTTCACGCCCTGCCATGTAGCACATTATCTTTCCCTTAGAGATAAGTCACCTTAAAAGGTGACTGCAAAATTCATATTATTGTTTTTACTATTAATAAATAAAAAATATATTGCCATACTAAGCATATTTGGTTGGACCTGATACAGTGCTAGTTGTAGTGGTTGACTTCTAGTGGTATTGCATTGATTCACTTCTATTTTAGTTTCTTTAAGGATGTTTTCTTAATAATATTTTTCAAGTCAGCTTTTTATTTCTCAAGACTGGATTAATCAGCATAGTGACATTGTTTCAAAACTATTTTAAAAATGAACTTTTCTGGAATCTCACTCAACCTTATCAATTATCCTATGCATATTTGGTTTTTTTTCCTTGCTTGAGAATTATTATGCCTTCTTATTTTTTTTTTGTGACTGTATACCCAGACCTGCAAATTACTGAATACTTGGGAAGTTTTCACCTGAAATAACTGTGGTGAAGTAAAACATTAATTCCTTTAAAAAGTTTAGCTTGAAATATTTTTGACATATACAGTTAAGATAATTAGTACTGGAGTTGATAACATTTACCTGTGGAACTGTTTCTACAAGACTCCCTTAAATTATCTTGGTCTGCATCTTGTGACTGTATATGTGTGTATACTGGTGTAGCCTCATTAATTTTGAGAGTCTCCTATTAATCACACAAGGAGCAGGAAAATTTACTGCTGATGTTATCAGTACCAGTGGGGGGAAAAAATGAAGTGGTTTGAGTGAATAAGTTTGTGGGTGTTTTATTGTAATGAGTGTTCTCCCCTGTCTCCATCCTCTCCTTGACCCCAGGTTATTTAGAACATACTTGCTTCTTATTTCTCATCCTTTTTTTTCTAGTATCCTTCTCTGAAATGGAAATTATGTAAGGATTATCTGAAGTTATAAAAACCTATTGAATTCCTTTAAGTTAGAAAAATAGATTTTCTAACAGATATATATTCATAAATTTGAGTATGATGGAAGAGGGATAGATGTTAAGGAAATATTAACTTGTTAGTCTTGGCTGTCTTTAACAAGTCAGTGAATTACATGTTTTCATTATGGATCGAAATTCTGGGCCTGAAAAGGGAAAAAAAAAACACCTTTAAAAGCCATGTGATCAAACAATGATAGCGCTATAATATGCTGTTGAAACTCAAAAGCTTCAAAGTGTAGGAAAAACTATGATAATGGGATAGTTAAATTGATTTCATGTAAATTACGGAAGTATCATGTGAAACCATGATCCCAAGTGTAAACTTTTAGATGCTGTCATGTTGTGTTACAGAAAAATTGATCAAAGAACCTGCAAGGGAAGGTAAAGCAGAACACCTGGTTTATAATGCTACCTACAAAGACCTGGTCTTTAACAGTGACTGTAGTATGTTTACATTCAGCATCTTGTCAAAATCTTATTAATATCAAGGATACATCTTTTAGAAAACAGAGTATAATGATATAAAAAAAACCAAAACACCCAAACAACAAAAAGAAACCCCAGAGGACAACAATAATAAAAAAAACCTTACAAAACAACCAAAACAAAACACCAAAAACAGACAAACAAAAAACCCCCACAAAAACAAAAAAAACAAACAAAACAAAAAAACCCAGAGAAGGTGGATCTAGATGTGATACTGAATTACTTTGTAATTCAGCTGTGGTTTAAGTAGCCACAAATTTCACTAATGCAGTTAAATGTCTGGACTGCTGTAATTTCTGGGAAAAGTCTTCCTGTTATTTCCTGAGCAGTGACTCTATCCCAAAAACTGAGTAATCCAAATAGCAAATATTTTCATTTTTTATACCTTAGTCGTTTATTTCTACTCTGTGTGGATATTTATAAGCTTCATGTATTTGCTCAGATTAATTTTATTGTCTCTGAATTAAATATTAATTGGTGTGAAATTAAATGTTAAAAGTAAGGACGTGCTAGCATCAATTAGTTTTTTTATGCCCTGTAAAACCTTTCTTATAAATGTTCTTATATGTGCCATATATATAAATATTCTTCATTGATAGATCACCTTGTTAACCAGACTATTTTGCAGTTGTGAAGTATTGATCACTTTGAATCTTTAAATTTATTCTGGTTTGTAATACACTCATAAGTGAACTATTTATATTCAAAAAGTCATCACAAAATCTGATAAGGATTTCCTGTCTTTTTTTTTTTCTGGGTTTTTATATTTTTTTAAATAATGACTGAAAAATGTTGAAGTTAATGTAAATGTCCAGGAATCTACTCACAATTTTCATTTAACATTTTCATTAGGTTGTATTCTAGTTAAGTAAGACTTCATCTGATGTCAAGTAATCTAATCTGTTTGCAGTTTTTCTAACTATGTGTTCTACTTCCAACTGTTGTCTTTTTCTCCTTTTTCCTCTTTGTCAGCTGCAGGGCAATGTGTAAACAGTGTTGAATCAGAAGATGATTTTTTCTAGCTTTTTAATTATGATTAAGTCAGTCCCTGTCTTAAGCTAAGAAAACATACCTACTATCTGGCTCCTGTTCATATCACTGACCTTCAGGGTGGAGGCACCATATGTCCTATCTGTGACTGAGCTTTACTGGTGAATATTGTTGTATAATCTGATTGAACTCTTTCGGTGCAATAATGACAAAACTGTCTAGCTAAAATGTAAGAGAAATGGGGATAGGAAGAGCAGCAATGAAATCAAATTTTATATGTTTACTTATGAAGTGAATGAAAACCTTTGTATGCTTTGGTTCTGTTTTGCAGGGCCCATCTTGCTGGGATGATGTGCTGATTCCCAACAGAATAAGAGGTGTTTGCCAGTCCCAAGGGTGCAGTGGAAATGTAGCGGTAAGATTTTGTCATGTTTCTCCAAGTACTGTGGCGCTTATAAGAATAGTTCTTTGCAACAATTCTAACCATGTTAGAATTTCAGTAATGAATATGAAGTGACATGTATGGTACTTCAAAAGAGCTATTCAGCATCAGATAACATACCTCTGATGTCTGTCAAAATGGAGGAACTTGAGTCCGTTGCCATTTGGAATGAAGGAGGAAATAATTTTATCTCATCTTTTGCACTGAAGTGGAACTCTTACGTTTTCAAGTATGCATAGGTTAAATGCATAATGTAATACTTAAATGTTTATGCCAGTGCTTATTTTAGAATTATTATGTATCTCATTGCCCTGAAAGCTTCAAATTCCCATGTCATCTTCTATATCAGAACTTGCATATCAGATTTCCAGGCTTTGTCCACAGGAGAGGGTTCTTCACACTGATTACTTTAGAATCTGTTTTCCCACATCTTTTTGCTGTTCTTTCCTTTGTTTCATGAAGTTACATCAATGAAAAGACTGAGTAAGAAGGAGCACAGATATCTCAAATTCTTAATGACGATTTTTCAAAACATTATTTATACATCCTTACATCTTTTCATATATTAGATATTTATAGTATTTAATACTAAAAAAGTTTTAGAGATACTTGCTTCTCAGGAAAAAGCTTAATTAGAGTGTTCCTTCTGGACAATGATAGTAAAGTCAAACCCAAAAGTTCTGTATGTATGGAAGGATTCTACTCATGAAAGATTTGCAGATTGGTACTGTGTTAAGCGCATTTTTTCAGAGTTTCTCACCTGCTCTGGTGCAGCCTTCTATTTGTCTTCCCTAGTAAGATGCTTGTAAAGGGGCATGTCTATACAGTTCCATAGGTGTCTCCTGCTTGGCCACAGATGGTGTCAGGAAATTCTTTTGTTTAACTTTAGGCACCAGATGATTGTTGAGCAGCATGAGATTGATGGCTGTGTCCATGTGCAGCCAACAGAAACTGCAGCTTTTGGGCTTCTGCGTCTTGATGTGGACCTTGCAGTAGTGGCTCAGCCACTCTCTTGAAAGTGGCCATTGTTAGAAGTTCAAGTGCTATTCTCAGAGTAGAACTGTTGTAGTGTAAAAGCAAGCACCAGTCTGCCGCTGGGCAGATTGGCTGCAATCTGCTCCCTTTTGATATGCTTCAGGAACTATTCTGGTTGCAAGAGGATTGGCTTCCTGACTTCGTTACCTGTTTGTTGTCACTGTGCCACTACTGTCTCTGGGGAGAAGTCCTTCTTGTTTTCCCTTCTTTCTTTAAGAGTGACACAGGAACATGAAGAGGGTAAAACTTGCTTTTGACAAGGAGAGGAGTCTCCTTGGCAAGTATCCAGCTTGAACCTTTATATACAAAGGCATGTGATTAGGATTGCCAGTTTTGTCACCTAGTGGGACTTGCAGAATATATCTGAATGACTTGCAGCTACCAACTTACAGCTTTTGTTATCCAATGCATTTGTGAAAAAGGTACTGAAATAACAACACTTTTGGCAGCCCTACCTCCTGAGCTACATCCCAGTGCCTCATTGAATCAATTATTATTTTTTAAAAGCAAAAAAATGAAGCAAAATACCATCTTTTGTGAAGAGAGAAGACAAAAAGCACCGACCATAAAACTAAAATCTTAACTGGCTAATGTTGTGGCAAACAACCAATACTCAGTCAGCCAAGTCCCATGACTCCAGTTGCTGTCAGTGCCTCTGGCAAGCTGCATACTTAGCAGAGCCAAGGATCAGTATTATCTTTCAGTAAGGCATCACTGAACAAAATTCAGGAGACACCTTATATTAGGCAGACATGTTGCAAATGCAGCTTCAGACCACCTGAACTACAGGGATAAGACTGTTACTGGAAAACTGTCCTGCTCCTTCGTTTCCAAACTTTATTTCCAGACACACTTGCCCTTTATCAGCTACAAGCCACTGTATTGATGGTGTTAGAACTGAACCAGACTGAGGTGCAAGAACACTCCAAATTATGATTTTCAACCAGATTTTTTTTTTCCCCTCTATTTGTCTATCCAGTAGGTGACCCTGCACTGGGTATTTGAATTAGTGGCTTCTTGAGGTCCTCTGGTTGCTGAAAGGCATTCTTCTTGTGCTTTGGGATGGTTTTGTTTTTTTCAGCCTCACTCACTGTGAAAACATATCTTCACTTCCTCGGGAATCTTCCAGTTCAAAGGATTAAATCACTGAGCCTTTGGTTTTGTGTCTTGCTCTGAGTGGGAAATGATGGAGATCCTACAGATGTGCTTCCAGGATTTGTCTTTCTTTTCTGTTTTAGTAAAATAGTCTAACTGTTTGGAACAGAATAAAAGATAACCTTTAACTAAATCATAGGTCGAACCCTCTAAACTTTTCTTGGCTGTTACAATCTTTTAAAAATTAAGTCACATTTTATCATTAAATACTCATTTTTGCATTTTCATGATAAAGTTTGTGCAATTATGTTTTGTCTCTCTTAAATAGCTCCATAGTGTAAATTCTTCTTTGCAGTGATGTGCAATGAGGAAGCTTTGAAGCTCTTAGTTGTAAGCTATCAACAAACTGCAAATATTGCTATTTAAGGGAAAAAAAAAAGATTGCTCCACTATTTCTCCCTCAAGACAAGTTGTGCTTAAAAAATGGTTTTCTTGTCAGTTTTAAATTCTCATAAAGACCAGTTTGCAACTTACGTTCAAGAGGTAATTATTTTTTCCTTGAAATACTAATTTATTTGTATTTTGGTATGACATTAGTCTCTTGACAAATTATAAACTTTAATTCTTTTGGTATCAAAAATGTAAGTATAGTAGTTGACAAGATTAGAAAACAATGGGAATCAAATTTCAGTTGAGTTAAAATTTTTCAAAGATTGCCAGATGATATGATTATTGTGATGATAAAGGCACTGATTCGATGTGTTCCAATGTGCTCCCAAATATGAAACTTATCTCCTTAATTTTTGTGGGAGTGCTCAACATAAATGTAATTAAAATTTTCATATGATCTAATCTCTGTACTTTATTCATGAATTCAACAACTTTAGAGCTCGTAGTGAGGGGGAAAATATTTTGTAATTAGTTGTAATTCCTAATTATGATAAAAAAATTGCAAGAGAAATAAATATAAAAGGTAAATGTCACAATTGTAATATCTTAAAATATGCCTGAATTGTGACTGAGAAATTTGAGAACCTGGAACACTGGATATCAATTGCATGTGCTGCCTGGGGTCTTCCCCACAGCTTCTTTTCATGTTCATTTCGGTGGTAAGCTGTTACCCCACAGACTGGGTTAGTGGGCTCTTGAGAAGTTGTGTGCTGTTGCCAGAAATACAAAAATGTTACAAAGACAGGTGAAAATGGGGTCTAAACAGAGAATATGGATCCTGGGAAGGTAAAAGGCAGTGTTCATTTCAGAGTTTTAATGTTAGACTAGTTTATGAAACAAAATGAATAGTCAAGTTCTTTGAGAAACAGTTAACAAAATACACAGGTTGTCCAAAGTGGAGCTCAGTGGGTTTGGGTTTTTTTGTTGTTTTTTTTTTTTTTCATAATAATTGCAGTATATCAGAAACAATACAATCGCTCTGAACTTCTACAGCTTCAAAAAGATGAAGTTGGTGTGAACACTTGTGTTGCTGCAATTGTAGAACACTCAAGTCACTCTTAAAACAAACTTTAATTATATTAATTAGCAAATCAAAGAGTCGACTTTAGCTGACTGACACATTTTAAATGAGGATCAAATTGGAGTATTACAAGCTGTGTCACAAATTAGGACCATTCACTATGAGAGAAAACTTTGTATTTTTGATGGCTGTCTCAAAAAACTTTCAGCCAGGAGCACTGTATGCAGCTGTCAGGTGTGGTTGGAAACAGGTGTGGTTCTATGAATTTCCAGATACTCTTCTTGCATGAGCATAATTTAGTTACAGCTAAGAGTCACAAAATCATTTAGACTGCAAAAGACCTTTAAAAGCATCAAGTCTACCTGTTAACCTAGTACTGCCAGGTCCACCATGGAAACATGTCCTGAGGGTATTTCTGATATAGTTTTTGTGGATTCATGCTTGTCGTTTACAAGTAATTAGAATACATGTGATACTAAACTCTTTATTCAGCCTTTCCTTATTCATATGAAATATTACTGAAGTAGTGTTCTACACTTAGAGACTTTTACAGGTCTCTGAAATACATACAGAATGTTTTTGTTTATCTTTTAATAAAGTGAATTTCTGGTTGCAAAGAGGGCTTTTCTACTTCTGTGTATAAAAAGATTATTACATTTTTTTTCTCTTTTTAGGCTCATGCTTTTTAAAAGTCATCAAGAGCCACAGAAATAATATGACTCTTTTCATAGGTAGACAGAGACAGAGCTGTGACACCACTATAAATCACTGAACCGGTGATTTCATAGGAATCAGCTCCACATCAGTCTTACACTCCCGTGAACATGCATCTGTTTCTGAAAGACATTGCCATGTCCTCAAGACAAAATATAGGGCAAGTGTTTTTGAACTTTAGAAACCTGTGGAAAAAGTATTAATGTTCTGTTTGTGTTGTCGGGATTCTCACTTGATGTGCAAAACCAGTTGATGTAGATTAGAAAATCTCAGAAATAATAATGAAAAGGTTTAAGGCGATTATAGGTCACATATGGCTTAAGCTATTGGGAATAAGGAAAAATGAAAACCTGATGAAGACTGCATCAAATGTCCATCATCACAACTGAATAGCAATTTTTTTTTTTTCTCCAGTCCCCAGTTAGGCTTCAACAAACCATTTCTAAAAGAAACAATGGGACGTCTGTGAACTTTTAGACGCAGTTCTGTGCAGTGCTAAGAGTTGGACTCAATGATCTTTGTGAGTCTCTTCCAATTCAACTTATTCTGTGATCTCTGAGTACTGGATTAAATATCAGTATACCCTTCTAATCAAGCTCTGTAGTGATCTCCTGTGTCCAGAGCAAAGATTTATATTCCAAGTTTGTTTACTTTTGAGCATATGGTCATTATATGTGATTTTAAACAGTCAGATTCCACTATGCAGTAGCGTCACTGTTGGAGGCTATGTTTGGAAACAGAGAGTTTGCAGCAGGAGCCATGCTCTACTCTTTAATTATGTGCCTTTTTCCATTATTTTTTTCCCATTCCTCCTGTGTGATTTGAGTCTTGCTGTTTTATTTCTTATTATATTTAAATTTTTGAACATTTCTCATGAAAATTTTTCCTATTCCTGCTTGTTTACTGTCATTAGGTTTGTCACTGAGGACAGCAATATTATGTGATCTTTTCATAGTCAGTCTGTTCCACAGGGAGTCTGTGCTCATCTGAAATAGGTTGAAGTAAGAAATCAAGGGAATAGTGTTTAGCTTGTACACTTTAAATATGCAGCTTACCAAATGATTTTTTTTCTTTCAAGCATCCAAAGCTATTCTTTTCAAACATCACCGTTCAGATGAAATATGCTTCAGTTTTCATCTCATTTTGCTTTGATTAGCTCAGACCTCAATTTCAGTTGGGAACAGAAATAAATTCTGTAGCAGAGTATCATGAGTAAAGTAGTAAATTTAGTGATGTTATCAAAGTATGAATATAGTAAAGAACTATCACCTCATCATAGGAAGGCTCTGATACATTGCTATATTATTTATTGATTGTTCTGTGTGTACAATGATGTGGTTGGTTATTTGTGAAAGGAACCATGTCTGCCTGTCCTTGGAGCTGTTACAGTATTTTCAATGTCATAATATTATTATGAATAATTAAAAAAATTCTGGGATGTTTCTTAATACCAAGAAACCATGTTAGTTTGCATTATGCTTTAGAGAGTGGTCCACATATCATATGCTATTAAAAAACATTTACAATTAGAATGATGGAATAGGAGTGCTAATTAAAATACCAGGTAAGAATCCTTGTAACAACTTACTTGTGGAGTAAGATTATCACAGAATCATTTAGTTTGGAAAAGACTTCCAAGATCGTCAAGTCCAACTTTTGACAAATCCCCACCTTGCCAACTAGACCACAGCACTAAGACCACAGCAGTCTGTTCCAGTGCTTGACAGCCCTTTCTGGGAAGAAATTCTTCCTGATATCCAACCTGAACAGCTCCTGGTACAGCTTAAGGCTATGTCCTCTCATCGCTAGTTGCCTGCGAGAAGAGGCTGACCTCCACCTGGCTACAACCTCCTTTTGATGTACTTGCTGAGGGTGTGCTCGATCCCACTGTCTCTGTTGCCAACAAAGATGTTAAACAGTGCTAGTCCTAGTGCCAGCTCCTGAGGAACTCCACTCATCACTGTTTTCCACTTGGACATTAAGCCATTGAACACAACTCTTTGAGTACAGCCATCCAGCCAGTTCATTTTCCACCGGTGGTCGTCTGTAAAATCCATGTCTCTCCAGTTTAGAGACAAGGATGTTGTGTGGGACAGCATCAAATGCTTTGCACAAGTCCGGGTAGATGACATCAGTTGCTCTTCCCTCATCCACCACCACTGTAGCCTCTTCATAGAAGGCCACCAGATTTGTCATGTGAGATTTACCCTTAGTAAGGCCATGTTTGCTGTCACCAATCACCTCCTTATTTTCCGTGTGCCCTAGGACAGTTTCCAGGAGGATCTGCTCTGTGATCTTGGTGGGCACAGAGGTGAGACTGACTGGCCTGCAGTTCCCTGGGTCATTCCTTTTTCCCTTTTCTAAACTGGGGGCTGTATTTCCCCTTTTCCTGTCGCTGGGAACTTCACTGGACTGCCAGGACTTCTCAAAAAGGGTGGATAATGACTTAGAAACTTTATCCACCTAAGGACCCACGGATGCAGCTTATTAGGTCTCATGGACTTGTGCAATTTCAGGTTCCTTATATGGTCTTAAACCTAATCTCCCGCAGGGGATGGTTCTTAATTCTCCCAGTCCTTGCCCTTGCATTCTGCAACTTGGGTATTTTGGCTGGAACACTCACCAGTGAAGACCGAGGCAAAAAAGGTCATCATTTTCCATATATCAAAGAGATATTCTCTGGGGAAGAGAATTATTCACATTTCATACAAGTTTGAGAATATCTTTCATATTTAGCAGATACTCTGGCCATTGCTTTTACTGTTTAGGGACTGTTATATTATTTTATTCACAGTGCTATGACAAGTAAAAGGAATAAAACATAAATGCAAGTTAAATAACAAGCAGACCAAACCCATCATTGTAGTTTTCTTCTCTTTTCTATCTTGTGATACAAGAAGACCAAATAGGCAAACAATTTCAGAGAATTTTCTGATTTTAAGGCCTCTTCCCTTCACAAACCTATCCATTCACCAAAGGAAATACTAGTAGGGCACAGTTTTATAGTAGTGATGCCACCAGTGCCAACTGCAGGGGTGATACACTCTGCTTACTTGTGTTGATATTCAGCTCTTTGATTAGACAATTTAACCATAATATTATCCTGAGGGTTCCAGTTTGGCCGATCATCTACCAAAAACCTTAGTCATTTTAAAGTTGCTGCTTTGCTGGACAGAATGACCCTTACTTCTAAGGATGTGACTTCATTTCTGTCTGTTTTAAAATGCATATTATGTTTTTGATCTCACATAAGCTGTTTATGTGGCTTTGGCAGTGACTTTAGTTTTATTGCTTCCACTCCTCCAGATTTTGTACCATCTGAAATATTTATGCCTCCTTTATACCAGATCATTAACAAATGTTTGGAATAGCATAGGGCTAGGAAGTGATCACTGAAAGTCACCTTGAAAAAGAGACATCTGATGATTCACTGTGGGAAATTATATTTTGAAACTTATCAATTAAATGTCTCGAACACTGATCTCAGAGTGTTCCAGTTTCTTAATCAAAATGTCAGTACCATATCAGATGCCACACATAAATCTGGGTAAATTCCCACATCGCTATTATGTTGTTCCACTAAGTTTGTAATCTCATAAAAATGTCAAATTAGTTTGATAGAGTCTAGTTACTATAGAGCCTTGTTGGTTGACGGTAATTACACATCCTTCTTTTATTAATCAAGCAGCATATTAGCTATTTATTGTATATAGGTCTGGTGTCAGGTTTACGAGTTGATAATTGCCTGGATTATCTCATATAAAGCTGCCCTAAATGGTGTCATGATGTGGTTGTGTTCCTGTAAAGCTCTGTATTTTAAATCATCCATAAATCACACAAAATCACAGAATATGCTGAGTTGGAAGGGACCTACAAGGATCATTAAGTCCAACTCCCTGCCCTGCACGGGGCCATCCTCAAGATGGTACTTTTCCCTCTCTCAACAGAGATTTTAAACTTTTTCACATTTGGTCACTGTGGCCAAGACAGTCACCTATCTCCACTTCACTCATGAAATCCTCTCTGTTGACAAGCAGCAGATCAAGGAGGGTGTCTTTCTGAGTTGGCTTAGGATGACAACTCCATAAAGCTGTCATCCCGGTTTTTTGGGAATCTTCTGGCCTAGGTTGTACCAGCTGTGTGATGTTCCCAGTTAATTTCTGGCAAGATGTAGTCTCCCCTAAGGACAAGGGCAGTTGACTTAGAAGTGTCCCATTGGTGAGATTGTCCTGGCTGGAAGGTCTGTAGCACTCTGCTACGATGACATCCGCAGGATCTGTTGGCCCCTTGATTTTTACCCAGAGGTTCTTAACTGTGCTATTGCTAACTGTGAGCTCCATGTATTCCAAGCCTTCAATTACATACAGTGCCACACCTCCACTTCTGCCCTGCCTATCTCTTCTGAAGAGCCTATAACCATCCAACAGGGCTTTCTAGTCAGAGGTCTCATCCCACAAGGTTTCACTTATGCCACTTATGTCAAACTTCTGGGACTGGGCCAAAGCAAGAGTGGTTTTGTTGAGCCACGAGTGCATTTTCTGAGGAGAGAAGAGGGGAATGCTACTGAAAACAGCACCTTGGCACTTTGGAATAACCTGCAAAGGTGCTGTGATTCTGCTATACTAATACAGGCCTTAAAATTGATATACTTAATAGCAATCAGAGATTGAAAGTATTTAGCTCAAATGCTTGTTTGGAAAGAAAGATACACAGCAGTTGACTTTTCTTAGTATTTGTCCCAGTTTAAATGAGACAAGGGTCTTTTGCTGAGGATGGATTAGGAGAGAAAGACCCAAACTTCTTTTTTTAAGCAATTATAAATCCGAATTTAAGAGGCTCCGATTGAAGGAAAACAAATTATAGAAAAGGGAAAAAAATAACAGCCCTTTATTAAAAGGTATGTGTATATTAACAGGAACACCAAAAAAAAAACCAAACAAGTACAACAACCAAGAAATACTCCTATACCCACCAATAATCCCCTACAAGAACAAAACCGATAAACCGGCACAAGGAAAATTAAATAGTTCAATTTTTAGCACCCTTTGGTGCAGTTCCAGCCACAGTCAGCAGGGGGCGCCGTCGGGTCACTGGAGATGCAAAATTTGTAATGTCCTGTACCATTCACCAGGTGGTGCTGTTGGATCACTGGAGGAGCAGAACTTGTAGTGTCTAGTGCCCATCACCAGGCGGCGCTGTGAGATCCTTGGTTGCCACCAGGTGGGGGGTGGGGGGGGGGAAGGGGAAGGGAAAAACCAGCAATAAAACAGGAAGTTCTCCCAATGGAAGAAAACTCACGAACTTTAGCTGATTAGGATTCACTGTAAGCGGGGCCTGCAGCCAGCAACAGCTGGGCTGAGAGCGGCAGCACTACTCCCCTACAACAGGAAAAGACAAAGAAGCCAGGCAGTGTCTGCAGCTCGCAGCAGGCTCCCCTGAGGGCCGAGAGCTGAGCTGAAACCCAGCCTTCCCCCCCTTCCAGCCACACACCCGTAGTCCCCTCCCCCTTCGTTGCTAGGAGACTAATCTCTCGGCCATTAGTGACCAGGCCAATTCTTTTGTTCACTTGATGGCTCATCCACAGGCAGGGGGAAGGGAAAGAAAAATTCCCTGCTAAAATCAGACCTATGACAATATTTAAAGTTTTATAATATGTTTTGGAGTTCTTTGCATGTTGTTCCAAAACATGTCCCTGCTATGTTTCTTTACAGAAAGAAAAGATTCTTCTTTAGGAAACCATAATTAATTTTTTTTTTTTTTTTTAACGGATATTCTCAAGTAACCTCATTCTGGAGTAGATCAATTTTTCCTTTATAAAGAAATTCTGTCATTCCACTTCTCAGTTCAGAAAAATCAATGAAAGGTGAAAAACTGAATTATAAAATAGAATTAATTCTGTACAGGGAAAAAAAGTTAAATTATTTATTTCAGAAATAGAAGTTGTAGTTTATGAAATGAAGATCTATCCTAATTTTTTTAAAAAACAAAAGGGAATACTTTTTCACTCCTCATATTTCCACAATATATTGGATGTTTTCTTATGGGCCACAGTTAGTGTGTGCAGCAAAACCCATGACTAGCAAACATAACAAGTATGGTTTAGATACGTTGATTATGTATTCATTATATTTTTCTTTTGACTGTTTTTTTTAAAGTGGCCTTTCTTTAAATAATGCACTTTTTTTGCTCCATAGAAGTCCTTAAACTGAGATTAAGGCAGGTCTTTGGAACTGTTTGTCAGTTTTCTCATGTCACCAGTAATTAAGAATTGCTAATAGTTTTTCTTAGCTGGAATTTTCATACACATTCTGGCAAACCCAAAGGAACTCAGTAATTTTTGCACTATGCTTTATGGTCTCAGTAAGTTTGGCTCATCTTACTTGGACTAAAACCACCATTTTTATTTACAAGTGTGTTAATGTCTCAATTTTGTAAAAGATCAAACAGAGAGTGCTGAAGACTGTAATGCTTTTTATTAAATAAATCCTTTGCTCTTTTGGATGTTCTCTGGTTGTTAACACTGTCACATAACAAAAAACAAACAAACAAAAACACGACCACCTTTGTTACTCATTATCTTTTTGCATCTGTGGTTCAGGTCCAGAAAACCTTACCTTGAAAACATGAGTATTAAGTGTGCTTTCAGAGAATTTGTTCAGTGTTTTATTCTGTGTTACATAAGCAATTTGTGTCATTGTGCTCAGCTGCTGGGTTTTCATTGCCCTTCAAAACTGCCTTTTAAAAATAAGCAGTTGATTTGAACAGAACGTCACATTTCATTCAATGATAGAGTTCTTGAAATATTCTTCAGATAGTGTAGAAGCTTCATCATTTGTTGAGAGGCAGTTTGAGATTACAATTTGTCCTGTAGCAGGAATCAGTGAGAGCTTGGGAAGGGCTGATGCTATATATTAAAAAGTCAACAGCTTTTCTTCAAATTTTTTGATGCCCCTGGATTCACTGAAGAAGCAGTTAATGTTTTATAAATTATCATTTTTATATCCTCCTTGAGACTGTCAGTGTCAAGGCTGTGATGTTATAGAAAGTGAGCAGAGCACAGCTTGCGTTCATCTGACCAAATCCTAGATTATGCACAGCTCTCATAATATTTCCATTGACTGTGCTGAAAGGTAGTTTGGTATTTGCAAACCAAAACTGAATGTAAATGCACCTTTAATATTTTCAAGATATTTTACTTTTAGAAATGTTTGGAAAACATGCTGATGATGCAGTGCAGCAGGGAACTCTTTCTGTATCCATGCTGTGTTGGCTGTCAGACTTAATGTGGTAAGATTATAACATCCTATTTCGGCCTGATGTAATACTCTTTTCCAGTTATGTGATGTTCAGAACAACCACAGGGAGATTCCTCTTTGCACGGTTCATAATGAAACGGCAGAATTCTTTTCCATGATATATGGTGTATGCTACAACGTGTTCAAAAAGTGACAAACTAATGAGAGAAAAATCCATTGAGAACTATTAAATGTGAAGAGACTCCTGGTTTATGAAGTCTCTGAGCAACAAATTGTTGAAGATTAGGAACATAATCTCAGCAAATAGTATTTTAAGTTTTATCTCAGTGGGGTTTTTATTGTTTTTAGCACACATTCTAGGCATCTCTTTTAACTTCCTACTAGAGAGAAGGTATTGGGTTGGATGGACTGTTCCAGTCTTTAAAGTGGTGAAATAACGAGATGTTACCAGAACAGTTTTCTTAAGGAAGCCAGGTTATTAGATTGAGATAGAAAGAATAAATACGACCAAAATATTTCTTGTCATCTATGTAAATTTTTTCAATTTACGTATATATGTATTTATTGAGTCTTAGTTACACTTAGCATGAATAGAAAAGGGAAGGAAAATCCAAATTCGGTGTGTTGTATTTTTATGCACTGGGAAGAGGTGTGGGAAGGAGGTGTGTGAGACTCCCACATGGTATGTGTTATTTGCATTATATGGTCTTGACCCTATAGCAGGAGCAGTGTTACAGTTGCTCTATGTATGTTGTGTGTTGCCCAGCAAGTAATTTCCACATATAATTTCAGGCCATTATGTCATTCATGTATTTGTTCTATTTGAGTTTTAGGAAGCATGCGGGCATTCAGGGACTTGAACAAGTTGGGAAGCAATAATTGAAACCTATGAATGAAATATTGAAACCAAAGAAACAAACTCAAGAGGATACAGTAGAGTCAGTTCCAAATCCTAATATTGTGCTTACTCTGTGGCTTGTGTAACAAATCAGACCAACATTTTCTTTCAAATACAGCTTGTTTGATACGTATTTCTACATGTACTGTGGCAATGTGTCTAATGTGTTCAGGGATATCTTTTTGTAATTCAGTGAATTGTAGTAACACTTTCACTGAACCTTTTGTTGCTCACTGCACATGACATATGAACAGTATGTTACTGTCTGCAGCTGTTGCAAATTCATTACTGATGATTGAAACCTTGGATATCTGCTCAAGCATGCAGTATGTTCCTGCAATCATCTGTCAGCAATCCAATCAGATGGAGGTGATTTTGTTAGGTTACAGCGTGGTTATAGAGGAGTCTCTCCTCCAATGTCAGGCAATGTTTATATGCAAAAGCACAATTTCTTCATTCACATGTGGCAAGTACTGTTATTGGGTGTTTAATAACTGTGTCAATTTTCAGTCTGACACGCTATGTGAGATATTCTGTTAGATCTAAAAGCCGCCGTAAAATTTACCTTGGCATAAAATCTGTTTCTCATCTGTGGTTTCCATGCTCAGTGTTCTGGTCTGAGACTCTAAGATGGGAAGGTATTAAATTTTGATTAACAATTGTCTACTCTATTTTTGGTTTGTTTCTAAGAAATTGCGCCTGTAACTGATTTGGGACCAGTTTGTAAACTCTTGAATTTGTGTCATCTACTGCTGTGCATGTACTTTATGAAATTAACTCCTTTTTACAAATCAGAACTAAATTCAAAATAAGCATGCACTGTTTATAGGATGTGGTAATGTCAGATAATGTAGTCAATGGTATCACCTGTGAGTTTCTCTCACCAGGGGTGAGAGGTAATTTATGCAAGGTAATTTATGTTGGAACTGCTACAACATATTATGGGCTTTATCGCTTGTGGTTCATGCTAATGCGATGGCTTATTCTCAAATAACTGCCATCGGAACGGCAAGGCAAAAGGGGTTGTATTTATTGTACAACATATATTTCTAGCTCAGAGAAGCCAGGTATAAGCAAAACTTCAGTTGTTTTCAGTCTAGAAGGTTTCAATTTTAATAAAATATCTCTTTTGGATTCTATTTTCTGCCTTAATGGCCCAACTCAGGATGATACTTAACGTGTATCCCCAGCTTTAAATATAAAAATAGTCTTGTGAGGTTAACAATGCTGTATGCTTGAACCACATGCCCATTTGGGACATCAATTTGAATGCATAATAATTAATTGTATAAATATATTGAAATGCCTTAGTGAAGCTTTTACTGTGTCAGTAGAAATACTCAGTACTTTGGCCTGTTTGCTGGGAGGATGCTTGGAAGGTGAAGTATTTCCCTTGCTTGAGCACAATGGATGGTTAGAAACATACAATTTTAGAGAAGCAAGAACTTCTCAAGAGTGCATTATCCACAGTCTTTGACAGTAAACATTGCAACAGTTGTCTTTCAAATATTTGTGAAATATCATGTTTCAGAGTAATTACTTCTCCTGATCAGTTGTACAGTACATCATGGCAGTTCTTTGGTACTTCAGTAAATGTTTAGGGCATTCTAGAATGAAATGTTTGAGTTTTGCCACTGTGATACTTCAATGTATGTGGTTACAAGTTGTTCTTAAAAGCTACAGATGTTTAAGCTACTGCCAGGAGATGAGGAAAAGTGTTCTAGTGAAAAGTGTGTCTCTTCATTTGATGCATAAAGAAAGCTGTTTCAGTCTCTTGTTAACCCACCATTGCAACATCAGAACTGGCACAGAAATCTTCAGGTTGCATCAGTGTGTTTTATTGTCTTCTCCTGTAAAGAAAAGTCAGATTTTTCTAGTGCTTGTGCGGTAATTACTATGAAGTAATTTTTCACCAAACACCACCTTTAGGAGGAGCTAGAATTGTGCACTTCTTATTCTTTAAGAACAGAAATATTGGCCCCCCATGACTTTAAGTTTGCAAAAGATAAAAATAATAAAATTCACTGTGGAGATATCTGTTAAAGGTGCTGTGACTTTTAAGTGTGCTAGAGATGGCACCCACAAACAGATTGATTTCTTGAAGCTTATTCTTAAACACTGGTAAGTAATAGTGCGTTGCTGACAGGATCAGTAACTTGTCAATAAGGATTTGTTGTGGTAACTTAATTATTGTAATTTACAGTTTTTGTTGGAGCATTTGTATAGCTGGAATTCTCTGAGGATCTCTTTTAACTGATTTTCTAGCCCAGAGAAACCTGACCTGATACATTTGTACAGTAGGTAACTGTAAAAGTCATAAGTATTCCTTGAAAATATACCGAAATAAATATATAAAGTATATGACTAAGAGAAGAACCATGCTGGAAAACATTTGGTCCATATTATCCTCTTACCAATGCAAAACCCCCCACCTAACCAACCACCCCCAAAAAAGCACCCACTCCCAGCCTCAAATAAGGTAAATGCAGAGCCCACATCTTGTTCTTGATAACAGTGCAGGGATCCAAACCTGTGTGGTTTAGAGGGAGTGTGTGTTTCTCTGCAATTCATTTCTATTGATCATGGTCTTCTGGTATAAGTGAAACACTTGCTGCTTGTTTCATACAGTCCAGGGAGAAAAGGGTGCTTTACCTATTAGTTACTGCAAAAGGGTACCACCACCCTGTTGGGCTTGCAGCTGAGAGTAGTTGTGGCTTCTTTACTTTGTGTCTTAAGTATACCAGAATAACCAGCAGGAGTAGCACACAGGACATCTTCTTTTGGGCTTAGTTTCTTTTGCAGATTGTAGTCTTGTGTGTAGTGAATATTGTCCCTGGGCTGTACCATCCACGTTCCAGTCTCTGCCTTCTGCACTAATTAAACATTTTCCATGTAAGGCTTGACAAAATATTGAGCACATGAGCTAGGTATTTGTGTCTCTAGGAAAGCAGTTGCATACCCACTCTTTTAGGAGCTGAGTTGAGAGCTCTGTGTGCTCAGGAAAGACCTGAATACAGGTATTCTACTTTCTGTGTAAATGTGTGTGTTTTCCAGGGTTCTGCCAGGGCATGTCCTGTTATGGATCTGAAAAAAGTGACTTGACGGGCTACTAGGAAGATAGTGTGTTTCTAGAAATAGAGAGAGATGCAAACAATGCCCCTTTTAGTGTTCTTAGGGGGACCACAAGATCAAATGTTACTGGTAAATTTCCTCATGCTTGAAGGCCAAATGGCCCAGGAAAGCTTGTCTACAGCTAGTAAGTTTTCTCTGTCCCCAAAACAAGGATGCAACCATGGGTCGTGCCCAGGTGTGCCTGCCCCTTAACACTGCTTGTGTGAGATACTAATTGGTACAATCTACAACATGTCACAGACCTTACTTAACACTGCAGCTATATTGGATGACTTTGTTCAGTCACCCAGGGATGCTCTTAGATATTCTATAACAGTAAGCTGTTTGATAGTGTAGATGTAACTTTATTCTCTTCTGTTTTGTTTTGGGTTTTGTTTGTTTGTTTAATTTAGAAAAAAATTAAAGTGCTTTTTTTTTCTCCTTGTTTTTACAGTGAAGATAGTGTAAATAGAAAATGGCTTGGAAAAAAAAATTAATTCACATTAGTGAAAGTAGTCTATCAAGGCAACATCAGCGTTATATTAAAGTTATGCAAATAGCCATCTACACTAGATAATATATCTATGTATTAAATTGTCTTAAAGGAAAAATTGTCACATCTTTCTGGTTTTAAGAATAGAAAATACCTTTGCAAATCTGACACTGTGCTGTCATCTATTGAGAAATGTTGACCTCTTCTGTACTGGTGTGTGCATGAAATAAGTTTGTTGTGTTAAATGTTGGTTAACTTATTTACTGCATTTTTTTGATTTCTGATGCTGTAAACTATAGGTAAGAGTATGCAAGCAGAGATTTATTTTTTTCCTTACAAGGTTATACAGGAGTTAATGAATTTCCCACTGTGACTTACGTTTTCTAGCTCATCTTGCATATATATTGCATCTAGCTCATCCATATATATTACATATAGAAAATATATTTGAAAAAAGGACAACAGACAGCATAAAACTAAATGCCAAAGTCAGTTTGGTGCAGAGCTTTAGTGATTTTGCAGTACAAAGTTAACCAAAAGAGAAGAGTTGTTTTGGTGGGGACTTTTTTGTGGGCTTTATTTCTTTGTCACTTCTAACCACTGGATTTCCTGCGTCCCTCTGTACCTATCAAGAATATTTAGTAACTTTTAAGAGCCTCCAGGGAAAGCTACATTTGTTTTTGTTTTTGTTTTTTTTTTTTTAATGTATATGTCATGTAAAACACTGGCCATGCATTTTATTTCATAAGTTTGAAGTGACAAGTTATGCCTTTATATACTGAAAGTTTTAATAGTTTTGTGAGGTGTTTCTGCTAGAGATGTTTCTGTAGTTCAAATTTTGCTTTTTAAAACTGTCTAAAATACTTATCTTGCTAATGAAACCCCTTTATCTCATTGCACAGAAGTGAAAAAAACAGTTGTAATGTTCCTTGTGTGAAGAGTTATGTACAGATCTTACTTACTTTAAACCAATAAAATTAACTAAACATGTGCATAGTCCTCTCCCCTCCTTGGATGATGGCAGTATGAATCAAGTATTCCCATCTGTCTATTAATGTGACTATATTTAACATCATTCTTCGTTTTCTGCTTATCATGTTTTGGGAATCATACAGGGTATATTAGTTGCTTTTTGTTTTAAGAAGGCCTCGTTTTGTGTGATACAGCCCAAATATTCCATCTGACTGCTCAATCTATGTAGAAGATTTAAACCAGGGATTCAGGGGAAAGGAAAAAAAACCAAACAAACACATCTAAATTTACAGCCAACCTCATCAACGCTGGCAACTGGACAAACTTGAAAAATAATTACTGGAAAACCTCTGCAGAATTTCCTCAAACCTTAGGGTTTAATGTGTCTCGCTCTCTATGGGTTAGATATTACCTCTGTGTGTCTTGCTGAGACACAAGACCTTCTCTTTAGCTTTTTTGTAGAATAGAGAACATTAGTAGCATAAACCCCAGTAAGTCAGTAACACTCTATTCAGACTTAGGACAGCATAGCTGTAGGTGTGCTAACAGAATGTATTGTCATGACAAAGAACATACTTCAAAAGAAAAGCAACAAGCTGCAGGGTGGCATATAGTATTTAAAAAAAAAAAACACTGCCTATTCAAAGAATATTCAAGAAGTGCCAAACATTCACTAGTACATTTTTGAATCTTCAGAGAAGGGAAGCATACCTTGTACAGAGGGAGAGAATAACATTTCTGCCCTTTCCTCCTGTCCCTGTTTCCATCATAACTGGGCAGTGTCTTGGCTGGTTTGTTCTCATTCATATCCTGATCTATGGCCAGCATTGGAAAGATGACAGAACAAACCATCCAATTTTTCAAAGCTGGGACACAGAGATGAAGCAAAGAGCCACTCCTGTAGTATTACAGCCTAATTCTGTCTGCCCAGTGTCATCACATAAATACTGATGCTCCCCCAGAGGCAGCCATAGTGCTAAATGAAAGGTGTCTTAGTACTGTCTTTCAGCTATGTTACAGACTTGTAGATCATCTATATGGTTAATGGATGGATGTGAGGCTCTAGGACATAGGTGATATTAGCTAAAGGCTGAAAACCTAAACCCAAAAATAACAGACATTTTTTAAAATGGATGTTGCGTTAAAAATACCTTTTTTCTAAGCTTTGAACCTGCCCGGTTTCTTCAGTATCAAGGGGCGGAAAATACTCAATTTTTTCAGTTGTAATAGGATGAGATGGATAGGAATATACTGCATATATTGCAGAAATACATCAATGTTTACAGACTAGACCCATGGAACTGGTCCTGTCATATAGAATACTCAAGAAAAAGTAACAGTCAATTAAAGAAATTACTTAATTTACTTAGATATTTAGATTTGTTAATTCTGTGGGCTTTTCTCTGAAACTCAAGATTCTTTGGGAGACCTTACAATGTAACGTCACCTGTACAATATTTACAACTCAAGTATGGGAGTGCTGTTTCTTGCAAATTTTGGATTTATTCTGTAGGAATTTTGAATTCTTGATCAATGTTTACCCCAAGTGCTTGCTAACATGGTTGGAAAATAAACAAATCACTCATACCTGTAATTGGAAGCAACATTTTGTGCCATAAGAAGCACAGCCTGAGGATCTGTTATCATGTAGTATTCTGGTTTCTTCCCTCCTTGAGCCCTTTTTGTGGCTTTTCTTCACATAAAAATTCAAATCAGATTGCCAGAGGAAATTAAGCTCAAAGTAAAGGGTTTATTCTCTACAGGAAAACACTTGATAACAAATTTAGACAGTTGAATTCTACTCTAAAAGCGGCTGATGGGAAAGTTTAAGTCTAGAAATCAGCACTCATATTCAGGATATGATGATTATAATATATTGTAAGTAGCTACTCTGAAACTGAGACTTCTGTGGTTCAAGTAATTCAAAGGACTTTTACAAAATAATCTGTTTCATACATGCTGGTGAACAGATTCAACAGAACAGTTTGGATTGG
>NW_020955256.1:711688-715365 GCF_003031625.1 Empidonax traillii | reverse complement strand
CAGATGATGTTTTAATTTATCTTTGAGGTTAGCTTAACAGCAGTATATTAACAAGATTTATTATATAATATTTGATCTCCCCTGGACTCTCAGTTTTTCTCTTTGAGTCCTATAGAGGCAATTCTTTCAAAGTTCACACTTTTGACAGCATCTGTGAACTGCCATTCTCCTGCATATTCTACAGCAGGGATTCTGTGGATTTAAAAATGGAAAGGCTGTGAAAATTTGTGTAAAAATGTTTATAAAGTCTGCTGTCTGGTGATATGCCTTTGTTTTCATTTGTTTTCATTCTTGCCGATTTTTCTGATTCCATTCTGAACATGTAGGTCTGAGATCAGGTGCTGAGTTTTTCAAAGGATCTTTTCTTTTAAAGAGGAAAAATTAAGAAGTTTGTGGTTTTTTCTTATGTGAATTATTGAAGTGACCAATATATTTAATAGTTGCATGACAGTGTTCCTAAAATCTATGCTAAAGGCCTTAAAATTCACTGTCACTTAATAACCTTGCATATTGTTCTGCATAAGCTTTAAACAGAATTAGCAAGGAATCACATGCATTATTATACATTTTGTAGTGATCAGTTTATATATTTCTTTAATACTAAAACAGTGCTTAAGGACCTACACTGTGCAGTTTGAATGCTAATCTCATACTATGCATAAACCCTTTCTCTCAAAATAAGTTAACAGTTTCTTTGTCTCTAACCACTGAGGCAGCCCAGGAGAGCTGTATTTGTCCACTGTTTGCTGTGGGGATCCAGTTAGCTGTGCCTCAGGGGTGGTTGCGTTTTTTGGTTTAGGGAAGATATCTGCCCTTTGGAAGAGTGTTTGCATAATTGACAAGCATGATCAAGCATCAAGTTTAAAAATCACAGGAGATCCACCACGAAGAGGTTTTATTTTGATTGGAATCTCAAGTAGGAGAGAAATATTCTTGAGTGGAGAGGATCTTAAAAGGAGTAAGTGTTGATGACAGGAGCAGCGCCTAAGGTTAGCTTCTCAGCTGCAAGTATAGCAGTAGCAGTTCTGGAGCAGACTCCAAGCATAAAGGAGACAGAAGAATTTGCTTGTCTGAAATATAGGTAGCTCTATAGCTTTTGTTTTGCTTACATAGAGGTTTTGTTTTTACTCCTAACCCAATTCTATTGCAAAAATCTAACTATGGTTAATAATTTTCTTCCTTTGATCAGCTGGTCTCAGAGTCTTTCCTTAGTAAAACCAAACCACGCAGAATATCATTCAAAGTAAATGGTAGTAGGTGATGCTCATTGCTCTCAGTACCTGATCTGAGGTTCTTGGTAATACCTGGAACTGCCACTATTTTGAGCAAGTCCAAGTAATGTTGGCTCACTGAAGAAAGTGTAGCAGTCTTGTATTTACAATGCATTCATGAGTCTATCACAAAATCACTTAGGAATTAAACCTCTAATTAAACCTCTTCTGTGGCTGTAAAATCTTCTCGTACTGGTTAGCCAGTATAATTCAAACAATTTTTTAACAATTTTTACTTATTTGACTTTAAAAGTGGTGATTTTTAAACATGTGATGTTTTAGATTTATTTATTTGTTTTCACCACTGAGATATTCCTATGGCCTGAAAAGCCACTGCCTGTAGTTATTCTGGGATGTGGAAACATGAAATTGTCTCTGCCCAGAGTAGAGCCCAGTCTTTCCCTGAACATCCTAGAAGAAATCTTTGATTCCATAGCTGCTCTGAAGTGGATTTCTTTCCATCTGAAATATCTGAATATCTACTTAGTTTTTCATTTTTAAAAGCAAATGAAGCATTATCACTGACGTGTCCCACAAGTTTTCTCTCTTTCAGGAGGATGATTATGGTGATACAGTTGAAAAGACATTTAAGTGTACTGTTAATTTAAAATAACCTAAAACTATATCTTCAGTGGCTATGAAACATTCATAAATGGCTTTTTCCATCAGTCCTAAATAAACACACATGTGGGTAATACAGGGGAAAAATACTGCAAGGCCCTCACCTAATTTTCTAGCTTATTAAGAAATAGGAGAAAGAAATTTTACTGAGCTTCCTTAGGAGTTTTAGCCAACCTACACAGCATAGAATGAGAAGCAAGGGTAGGAACCTGTATTTTCATGTGTGTATGGTATATATCAGCCCAAGTGTAGGCTACCTTGGTACTTCTTAAAAAAGAGCAAAGCTTTTTTTGTTTGTTTGTTTGTTTTGGGTTTTTGTTGTTGTGGTTTTTTTTTGGTTTTTTTTTTTGTTTTTTTTTTTTTTTTTTTTTTTTTTTTTTTTTTTTTTTTTTTTTTTTTTTTTTTAGTGCAGGCAATAGATATGCAAGCTGTATGCACCCCTCTGCAGAAACAACTAACTTATTGGTATAAATCACTGAAAATAATATATAACAAGTGATGTCTCCCTCAGAAATGGATAAAAAGATCTTTTCAATTATCAATAATCTTGGCTATATCATGTTAGATGGCTGAATAAAACTGAATGGTACTATACCTGGCCTGTTATGAATTTTTGAACTATACCTCTATTCTTCCAGTGAATTCTGGAATATGAAAGATAAAATGTTGTCCCTTGGCAAGGGGAATAAATACATAAACAAAACTATTTTTGTTTGTTTTTTGTTCGTGGGGTTTTTTTAAGAATGTGGAAAAAAAGTGGGATCTGGGTATGATGCCTTGCAAATGTCTGATAAAATTTCAGATGATATTTTAGATACATTTTTATACTCCTAAACTTGCTTTTAGGTGACTTGGTCAGGAGTACAACACTAGGTGTTGTAAAGCATGTGATAACATGTACATTTCCTGTCCGATAATCCATCTACACTCAAGGTACTTTCCATATCAAAGGCTTCCTGTTCAAATAATTGATATGCAACAAATTGTTCTTGATATTCTCAACTGAATAAATGATATGGTGAATATGTCTGACTCTGAGAGAAAGAAGTGGAACTATGTATTTCATGTTTGTCTTACATGAACCTTATTAAAGTCAACCAAGAATAAAAAGGAGATATTATAAAGAGGTATTAACACTTCTTTCTCTGAAATGTGTGGGTTTGAGTCACTTGGACACTTAGATTGCAAGTGTTATTTTTGAAAATAAAATAAAAGAAAATTTGGAAAAACGCAAGAGGCTAACATTTCTTCCCCTGACTGGTGCTTGTCTCAAAAATTTAGTAATAATTTTAAAAGTTAACTCCCTCCCCCTCGCCCCCCCTCCTTCACACATATCAAACTTGGTGTTCTCACCAAGACCAAACATACTCTGAGGGCCTCAGTGAAGACTTGGCAGAAGATACTCATCCTGAAGAGCTTTTGTTATGAATAACATCTCTTCTTAGCCAGAGGCATTTTGAGAAGTGCAGGGTGGTTTGGTCAGAAAGCAGATATTAGAGAGATGCTTATATTTCTACATTTTTAGGCTGCTTTTGTCTCTTACCAAATTAAGTAAATAAATACTGCTTACAGACATTGAAATGTAATATATTGTCCTTCTTCACATCAGATGATGTTTTAATTTATCTTTGAGGTTAGCTTAACAGCAGTATATTAACAAGATTTATTATATAATATTTGATCTCCCCTGGACTCTCAGTTTTTCTCTTTGAGTCCTATAGAGGCAATTCTTTCAAAGTTCACACTTTTGACAGCATCTGTGAACTGCCATTCTCCTGCATATTC
>NW_020955256.1:690726-711415 GCF_003031625.1 Empidonax traillii | reverse complement strand
CAGATGATGTTTTAATTTATCTTTGAGGTTAGCTTAACAGCAGTATATTAACAAGATTTATTATATAATATTTGATCTCCCCTGGACTCTCAGTTTTTCTCTTTGAGTCCTATAGAGGCAATTCTTTCAAAGTTCACACTTTTGACAGCATCTGTGAACTGCCATTCTCCTGCATATTCTACAGCAGGGGTTCTGTGGATTTAAAAATGGAAAGGCTGTGAAAATTTGTGTAAAAATGTTTATAAAGTCTGCTGTCTGGTGATATGCCTTTGTTTTCATTTGTTTTCATTCTTGCCGATTTTTCTGATTCCATTCTGAACATGTAGGTCTGAGATCAGGTGCTGAGTTTTTCAAAGGATCTTTTCTTTTAAAGAGGAAAAATTAAGAAGTTTGTGGTTTTTTCTTATGTGAATTATTGAAGTGACCAATATATTTAATAGTTGCATGACAGTGTTCCTAAAATCTATGCTAAAGGCCTTCAAATTCACTGTCACTTAATAACCTTGCATATTGTTCTGCATAAGCTTTAAACAGAATTAGCAAGGAATCACATGCATTATTATACATTTTGTAGCGATCAATTTATATATTTCTTTAGAACTAAAACAGTGCTTAAGGACCTACACTGGGCAGTTTGAATGCTAATCTCATACTATGCATAAACCCTTTCTCTCAAAATAAGTTAACAGTTTCTTTGTCTCTAACCACTGAGGCAGCCCAGGAGAGCTGTATTTGTCCACCGTTTGCTGTGGGGATCCAGTTAGCTGTGCCTCAGGGGTGGTTGCGTTTTTTGGTTTAGGGAAGATATCTACCCTTTGGAAGAGTGTTTGCATAATTGACAAGCATGATCAAGCATCAAGTTTAAAAATCACAGGAGATCCACCACGAAGAGGTTTTATTTTGATTGGAATCTCAAGTAGGAGAGAAATATTCTTGAGTGGAGAGGATCTTAAAAGGAGTAAGTGTTGATGACAGGAGCAGCGCCTAAGGTTAGCTTCTCAGCTGCAAGTATTGCAGTAGCAGTTCTGGAGCAGACTCCAAGCATAAAGGAGACAGAAGAATTTGCTTGTCTGAAATATAGGTAGCTCTATAGCTTTTGTTTTGCTTACGTAGAGGTTTTGTTTTTACTCCTAACCCAATTCTATTGCAAAAATCTAACTATGGTTAATAATTTTCTTCCTTTGATCAGCTGGTCTCAGAGTCTTTCCTTAGTAAAACCAAACCACGCAGAGTATCATTCAAAGTAAATGGTAGTAGGTGATGCTCATTGCTCTCAGTACCTGATCTGAGGTTCTTGGTAATACCTGGAACTGCCACTATTTTGAGCAAGTCCAAGTAATGTTGGCTCACTGAAGAAAGTGTAGCAGTCTTGTATTTACAATGCATTCATGAGTCTATCACAAAATCACTTAGGAATTAAACCTCTAATTAAACCTCTTCTGTGGCTGTAAAACCTTCTCGTACTGGTTAGCCAGTATAATTCAAACAATTTTTTAACAATTTTTACTTATTTGACTTTAAAAGTGGTGATTTTTAAACATGTGATGTTTTAGATTTATTTATTTGTTTTCACCACTGAGATATTCCTATGGCCTGAAAAGCCACTGCCTGTAGTTATTCTGGGATGTGGAAACATGAAATTGTCTCTACCCAGAGTAGAGCCCAGTCTTTCCCCGAACATCCTAGAAGAAATCTTTGATTCCATAGCTGCTCTGAAGTGGATTTCTTTCCATCTGAAATATCTGAATATCTACTTAGTTTTTCATTTTTAAAAGCAAATGAAGCATTATCACTGACGTGTCCCACAAGTTTTCTCTCTTTCAGGAGGATGATTATGGTGATACTGTTAATTTAAAATAACTTAAAACTATATCTTCAGTGGCTATGAAACATTCATAAATGGCTTTTTCCATCAGTCCTAAATAAACACACATGTGGGTAATACAGGGGAAAAATACTGTAAGGCCCTCACCTAATTTTCTAGCTTATTAAGAAATAGGAGAAAGAAATTTTACTGAGCTTCCTTAGGAGTTTTAGCCAACCTACACAGCATAGAATGAGAAGCAAGGGTAGGAACCTGTATTTTCATGTGTGTATAGTATATATCAGCCGAAGTGTAGGCTACCTTGGTACTTCTTAAAAAAGAGCAAAGCTTTTTTTGTTTGTTTGTTTGTTTTGGGTTTTTGTTGTTGTGGTTTTGTTTTGTGTTTTTTTTTTTGCTGACAGTGCAATAAACTGGGTATGTATCAAAAGGATAAAGTTTCTTCTAGGCCTTTTTATTTTTAACACCCTGCCTTCTCTGTGATGGTTTTGTTTTTGGTCTTACTTGTGTTGGTTACTTGATCGTATAGAAGACAGTTTGCTTATCATCAGCAGTTAGGGGTATGTAAACCTCTGTTTTGTTTGAAAAGACAGGATTTACAGAGATATACTTTTGGTGAAAGATCAAAGAAGATTATTTTTTTGATAAATTTCAGCATTTTCTTCTTGAGTTTCATAAAAAGTAGCTAACAGTGACCATGTATCTTTGAACCTTTTCTTCCCTCGTGCACTTTTTATGATGTTGTGTGACACAAAAGCGATAACAGGAGTGAAGAATAGGACAGACTATGTAAGAGTGATGCCTGCTCCCTTCTCTGAATAACAATCTATCAGATACACTGCCAAAAGGAAGACATTTATAGTGTTAAATAGAATGTTCACAATTTCATGGGACCTATGCCTTTAGGCAAGAAAATGATCTAAAGGTACTCACTGCAGTGGAAGGTGACCATAAAACTACTCACTTTCAGAACTAAGAAAAGCACTAAATTTTGACTCAGCTTTTGCAGTAATTTCTAGACATCCTTATTGCTGAACAGAAATACTTTAAAGAAAAAGAAAAAAAAGCATTAATTAGATTTTTTTTTCCTACCAAATCATAAAAGTGCAACAAGGAGGAATAATGTTATTTCTTCTACTTTAAAATATTTTGGAAGTGTTCAGATAGTGATGTAGACTGCATAAATTTTTGCCCATTCTTTCTGTTATTCTGTAAAGTCTGAGGGGTTTTTTTATAAAGTTAATATTTTAAAAGTATTGCCTCATATAGTGTAAGTTAAGTTTTGAGAGACATTTTGATATCAATTTTAAGTAGTAATAACTGTTTGTATGAATTTTACAGTCTGCAGCAAAATTGGAGTGTTAGTCCTAAACTGACTGGCTCCAAGGTCTCCACACCTGTTCAGAGATTAACCTTGGAACATAAGTGATTTGGATTAAAAAAATCCAGCAAATTTCCTTCCTTACACTGGGTGAAGGACTAAATAAATGAATAGCTACATCTACATGCCTGATGAAATGCAAGGGTGTAGAGTGAAAAATGGCTAAACATTTCCTCCTTATATTTTTCTTTCAGTAATTTCATTGCTGGAAAAAGCTGAGAAGCAACTTGTGCTGATGGGTTATCTGTCGTGATAACTTCATAGGTATATGCCCTGGCATTAAAAAAACATGTTAAATTTCTAGGTGATTTGGTAGATGTAACAAATGAATATTAATGGATTGTGTATTTATGCAATGTAAACCAGGTAACAAAAACTTTAATATGCAACTGAAAACTCAGTTTAATTTGTTACTTTTTAAGGCCTTTAAACAATTGGAATGTGCATTACTACAGAAAAAAAAAATTGTGGAAATGGAGTCCACACTAATCCAGAACTGTCAGGCACTCAGCATATTGAGTTTTCCAGAGTCTCCTCTCTCCCTGTATTTCCAAACTCCCATTGCAGCACTGACATCTCAGACCTACAGATGTAGGATGTTGTGTTGATTTTGTTGAACTGTGAATTGTTAGTGTGGACAACTTTTGATTTTACAACGGTGAACATTTTGTAAGGGGGTTAGTTTTACTGTACTGCTAATCTCAATGCTCACACTCAACATTTGTTTTAAATAATTGTTTTATTCTTTAATCTTCAGCATTTCTTCTCAACAAATACTTGACATATAATCTTCAGGGATTTTTTTTTTCCCCCTCTGTTCTGTTTACATTTAATATTAAGATTTGCTATGTCTTTAATTGCAGTTTAGTGAAGCAGGGAGTCTTTCCATGAATACCTTTGGAGAGTGGCAATATTTTCTTTTGTTATTTTAAACAGTATTTTCATGTTCCGTAATGTTCTCCATTCAGCAACACCAAAGCACATAATAAATTTAATTAGTAGAAGAGTTTTCTTAAAGCAGTTTTTGGGCTGATAGACAGAAGTACAGAAAAGTAATTTTCCTAGTAATCTGGCAAAAGTATTTTGGGAATGTAACACAAGACTCTTGACTATTTTTAGCTTGGCTGTCTCTCTGTCTTTCCGCGGAATAAGAATTGCATTGCTTTATTAATTTCTATCTTCATTAAGTTGCTTCCGTGACAAGAACCATTGTGAGGTATTATGAAAAGTAATTAGAATCATCAAACAGATATTGTTTAGGAAAAAAGTCTAAACCTAGTTCCAGTGTTTTAGAGCTTAATGTGTACATTACTCTTTTTGTTTGTGACCCAAATGATATTTTATTATAGTGATAAGTACTTCTATCAAAAATTATTTTTCGTTTGTATTTTTCCTTGCCCATAGTTTACCTGTCTGGAGTTGTTAGTTGTCAATATTCTTTTAGCTGCATGCAGAAGACGTACTGAAGTAAGGAGGTATATTTCAAGACTTCTATATTGAAATAATTTCTTCTTTCCGTTAAATTCAAACAAAAGTAAAATCAAATTAAAGGGCAAAGAAAATCCAAGCTCCAAAGCCCATTAGCAAATACTGTAAAGATCAATGGATAAGTTTTTAAAGGTTGAAAATAAATTGAAGTTGCAGATTGTGTAAGGTTTTCATGTATTCCAGATGAATGTGTAGTTCCATTGACTTACTTGAAGCTGAAATGCTTCAAGCTAAGCTAATATTTACAAGCTGTGTGTACAACTGGGTCTTTAGCAAGAACAAAGACTTGGAAAGTCTAAAGTTTTGTTGAAGTATGACTTTAAGCGTATTTTCCTACTTGGGACTACTTTCTGATATTATAGAGCAGGATAGAAATATAATTTAGCTGTCAAAAAATTTAAATGTATATAAACATGTACAGGCGACTACTTCAGAAATTTTGCGAACAAAAACTTTGAGAAACAGCGTTGACTAACCTAGGAGGAAGGTTGCATTGATACTTTTCATATGCCAGTTACCAGATTCCACCTTAGAGTGGTACAGTACTCCATGCTATTCTATTTGTCACATCTAGAAACACACACACAACGTGTCTAAATGATTGTAACTGAAGAAATTGACAGTAATTGACAACTGTTTTGCAGACGAAAAATTCCCTACCACAAGGCTGTAGGCATTAAAAAAGTTAACAGCACCTGTCTGGACGGATTTTAGTACAGTATTGTAATAAATCTCAATGCAAAGCTGTATAGAGAGAAAAGTGATTTTGTATTAAACAAAACTGATTTCGTTCAACCTCACCCATCTACACATTCTCTTTTATTCATTTATTTACAAGGGTTACAATATGTGTCTGGATATTCTAGCTAGGAACTTGGAGTGACATTAGCACACACCAAGCACGTCTTTTTCATGGCTTTTGGATTGTTCTTAATGCTGGGGTTTGAATGTGACTTTTTCACCCTAAAGAAGTTGACAGTAAGTGTAATTGTTTTCTTTCATCTTGTCCCACCTATGTGAGTCATTAGGAAATGCTGCTAATTTATTTCCTACCTTTATCTTTTTCTCTTGCTGCAGTTTTTTCTTTTTCCTATTTTTTCTTAGGATTTCTCCTAAGTCACAGTGTCTTGAGAGTCATCTTTTCTTTTTCTTAATATCTTTATGCCATCAGCACTTGTCATGCTTTTATGCCTTCTTGTCCTTTCCTCCAATGCTTTTATACCCTTACCTTCCAATTCACATCATTTATACCAGTCTTTATGTTTTCATTACAAACTTCCCCAATTCGATACTGGAAAATAGGTCTCGTTGCAGCAAAGAAACTACAAACTGTAATCTGTGGCTCCTTTTGGAAAGCACATGTCTTCAGACTGCTTTTATTTACATATAGAGTGATTTGGACATTTAGGGCAATCTCTTATAACAACATCTTATCAAAGAATGGTGTGATTCCTATGGCTTTCCCTGGGGTGCAAGGGAAAAGAGAACAAAACACACAGTTGTGTGAAAAGTATGATGCTAATAAAGGCAGTCTCAGAGGCTGTGTAGAGCAGTATGGACTAAAGCAATTCAAACACCACATAAATGTAATTTGTGTTCCAAGAAAGCTAGAGCTAACCTTTTATATGATGGTAAAATTGTATCTTAAACATTAACAACATCACAAAAGCAAGGCTAGACTTTACTAATGTAAAGCTAAAATTCTCTGTTGTAGAATTCAGAAAATGTTAATATCTATAATTAAAAAAGTGACAATATTAATGCGTGTTGACAATGATAGTATTTTACCTTTGATGACTATATTTAGATGAAGTCTAAATGATGCAATTTTTTTCTGTAAATCCAGAAAGTCACAGAATGTGTCATACTGATATGAATTTAGTACACAAGTAGATATATTCTTTGCTAGGAAAGTCACTGAACAGAATACACACCTATATGGGTATTTTTGCAAGGGATCCCTTGTAAACCTTTCCTAATGATTGTCTTCCTTTGCTGTTGGAAGTGGTGATTTGTCTGTTCTCTCAAATGTCGGTTAGCCAAAGATAAAGGAAGGACGTGAGCAGCAGGTACATAATCTTCTCTTTATCTCTCCTTCAATATTTCAGGAGTTTTACTTTAAATGTGGAGCACACCCAACCACTGACAGTGAAACATCTGTGGCTTTGAACCTCATTACAACAAACAGTCGCTGTATCACATGTATAACATGCACTGATATTAGGTAAGTACAACAAAAAGTGTCAAAGATGCACAGTCTCAGTGCTTCACAGTACTTATCACTTCCAACGAGCCTTTTATCCTCTGTTTGTTTTCCTTTTTATAGATTTCTTTTTTCCCCTGATAGCATGGTGAAAAGTGGGCCATATTTTCAGAAGTGTTCTTTGTTTTGCTGGCACAATTACGGTTCACACTTTTGTACTTAGTTCTGTTGCACTTAAAAAATCTGACTGCTTAAGCTCTAACTAAAAACCTCGAGTGCTCAAGGTAGTGGCAAAACTGTGTAGATATTTTCTGCTAATACGTATTCAAAAGCCAGTGAAAGAAAGCTTGATTTTCGAGGGGGACAGGCTGTTCCTGCAGAAATTAACTTCTTGGTGTTTGTTCTATAAATCAAAGTAAAATGCATGTGTTCTCATGTTTCTGTTTATTGCAGTTTTAAGTACTGTAATCCATCTTTGCATATGGTATTTGGGCTCATACTTTCAAGAACACCCATTACTTGCAAATGCATGGATTAAAAACCAATTGCCCGAATAAGACAGCTACCATGGTAGTGAAGAATTACCTGAAACACATTTATCTACTGATTAGGAGGTTTTTTGCATAAAAATGTATACCAGAAGGAATTGCAAAATGGTAGTTGTCTGAAGGGACACTCAAACTATACTGATTCATATGGTGTGTCTTCTGGAAAGAGCTGGTTTTGGCAGCATCCTCTGTGGTGTATTTACAGAACTGGATCCAAGTACAGGTTGAATAAAGGCCAAATGTCAATCTCTGTCAAATTGGTACCTCAGCATTTTGCAGCAAGGGTGCAGACTCAAATACTAAGAAATTATTTTAGTTTCTGATTTTAACTTTTGCCAGTTGCAAAGAGGATCAAATGTAAGCCTTTGACCATTGCAAAGAGTGAGCAATCGGACAGTGAAATCATTTATCAGTGCTGCATAAGTATTGTAAAATCTTTGGGCTGCTTATGAAATCTCTGCTTAGTTTTTTGAGTTTCTAATTCTTTTCTCCAACCTAGGAGTCTTGTAATATTTATATATAACTCCAAGACGTTACACAAATACTCATAATCTTAGATGATTGTACTAGCAATTACTTTCTAACACTCTTATGCAGTTGAAAAGTAGCATCCAGGGCACTCTGCAGTTTGTAGTACTTTGTGAAACCTACCTTCATCATTCTGTAGCATTCAGGTGGAAAAGAGGATTAACTGTATTCACTACATTAGCTGTTACGTTATATTAGCTTCACTATAGTAAAATGAAAAATTTGTGTCTATTCTTCAAAATACATTTTTCTACCTTTTTATTCTGAAGAAAAAAAAAAAAAACAGGAAAAAATGGCAACCAGGTACTGTTTACATATTTCTGAAATATTTATCTAGTTGGTTCCATCCATTTATCATGGACAGTTAGTCCACCACAGGCAGAGCAATTAAGCTTCAAGATACTTGGCACAGCATTTGTATGGTTTTAGCAAACCTCATAAAAATCTAATTTAAAGCAGCAGCATACTCTGTTATATAGAACAATACAAAGTGGAAGTAATGTTATAGTCTACTGCCAGTTTTTGTTCTCAAGTTTACATTAGGCACACTTTTATTGCCTTAGGTTTATATTTTCTATGAATATGTTCATGCAGCTCTGACCACCAGAGTGAAATACTTCAGAGCCAAATACCCTTGTAAGGCTATGCTAAATCCATAGACTGTTTTCCACATAGTGTGATGCCTTCCAATGTATTCTGTTTTTCTACAGCAGAGTTAATCTGAATTGGCAACCTTTATGCATTTATTTTTTTTTTCTGTAGCATTCAAGGTGATGGGTTGCTATTTTATGGCTTTGAAGAAGCTTTAATAGGTTGAGCAAATGGCTGAAAGTTGAAGCAAATACTAAAACTGTTCAATCCTCGAGGGAAGATCTGCTTTTGTCAACTGTTTCCAGTAGAAATAACATCAAAAGGGGTTAGGAGTACCCCAGGGTACCCATAAATCAGGCTCAGGAATAACAACAGTTTTAAGCAGTGTAAAAATAAAATGTGCAGAGCAGAAATGCCTCACGCCATCTTTCACAAACTCAGTAGGGTACAATTCCTAAAGGCACCATTATTTTTAGCTTTCAACAGATACAGATAAGTGTAAAAGATGCATAGGACTTGCTGTCACTTAAGGGTAGAAAGAACTCTCTGGAAGGAGAAGTATTTCCTCTGTTATCAAATATATTTTAGTCAAATAAATCCCTTCTTCATAGTCTTGAAAAAAGGAATGTTTTGTTCTGTTTAAATAATGGAGTCTTGTAATATGTTGCTGTGTTATTTGGGCTTCCTAATACTGGAGTTGGAAATGAGAGCTTCATATTGCTAGTGGTGATAGTTAGAAGTGCATATGCTAGCTGTTCTTCAAGGGTAACTGCAATGTAAGGTCTTTCTTATAATTCTTTTCAGCCAAATCAATTTAGACTGTGATCATATTAGACTCCATGGGCAGGAGAGTAATGGATAAGGTCAGTACTTGGAGGGAAAAGAAGTGAAGTCCTGTTGGAAATTCAGTGGGCACCTCTCTTCTCCTTCAGATAATAAAAATTAATGGCTGCATGTCATTAACATAATAGCGTGGTAATCTGGTTTTGGTGGGACTACTTTGGGCCTTCTAAGCTACTTATGATCTCCTTATCAACCATCTTTTATTTCAGTCTATGTTTTTTCTGAAGAAAAAGTACAACTTGGAAAATTTTTCTCTCCAGTAGCAGTTTGTGTCATCCTCTTATCACTTTGTCTTGCTCATTTGCTTTATTGTAGAGTCAGGACTGAGACTGATGAGTTTTATTTTTATGGGGTAGTGTTCCCAAATTGGTAAAGAAATAGAATAATTTGCTTCTCAATAAATACATATGTGAATGATTTTCAGTTGCGGTTTTTACCTGTGAATTTAATAGGCCAAAAGAAGACCAGCTCCTCAAGTTTATTATGGGGGGGGATTAGGATTTTTGTAATGTCATATTTTGGGTTTTGATCTTTATGACATTGCTGTTGATACAGATGTGCCATGTTCCTTATTGACTGCTACATGTTGTCCCATATTGTGCATTAATGTTGTACGTTGCTCTAAAGTAAAGTATTTCTTCAATTGTAGACTAAAATACTGTTTAGAGACATCTGAAGTAATTTGTCTTACCTTTCTTTCTTCCTGTAAAATATATATGGTATTAAGATAGTCTACATTCAAAAATAAAAAGGGAGAAAGAATATCAGAGAATGATACACTGACTATGTCAAGAAGTATATGAGTGTCATGGGTTTGCCCAGAGCAAACCCACAACGAGGTAGCAGATCTGCAATGGTATTCAAAACCTTTACAACACAAATAGTTCCAGAATCTTTAGTTCATTATTTGAATTCAGTGCTACAGCTCAAGAGACAATTTCCAAAATTCAACTTCTGACAAGGATTTGTTTCAGAACTGTTAACATTTTCAGTGTGAAGAAGCTATATTACAAATTTGATTCAGGTCAATTTTACTACTGTTTGAAGAGACCTTCTGTTTTGTGAGATGCAAATGCAGTCTATGTCCATTAAAAGACGTTGTCAATGTCATATTTTTCAGAAGAGTAAATAGCACCTTGTTGTAGACTTAAAATTGCTATTTCTCTTTGCTTTTGGAGTAAAAAAGTCTAAGTTTACATCTTGGGCCATTATAGTCCAAGAAAATTATTGAATCTTTGTTTAGCTCATCTATTTAAAGTATATTTTCCCTCTCGGTGAGCTGTGTTGATAATGCGGTCTGGGCTCCAAATGTCTACCTGTTTCATTCTGTTGTCTTTATATATCTTGAGTAGTTCAAAGATGAGTGGGAAAAGATAATGCTAAGAAGTAAATCTACTTTGTCTAAGCACTGTGACCATCAGGGACAATATCTACTCTTTTGTCTCCTAAAGTTCCTGAAATTAGTGAGATTTCTTAAGAATCATTCTTTAAAATAAAATAGAAAACTAAGAACAGTTACTAATTGGTTTAGAGCTTTTTTCTTTTCCTCGGTAAGTTAGCCTATAGAATATTGCTTGTTAAAGCTGTAGCATTTGAGTTCTGATACAAGAAAAACCATGCAGAGAAAACATTTTGTTGGCACTTCTGTTGCTATTTTTTCTTTGGTGCTGCACCTTGTGGACTTTAAACTCAAAGACTTGTACCACGAGCTTCTGGAAGATGTGCCTCATGCATAAAATTGAGTTGCCTTAGCCTTTTTATTGAATGGTAATCACTAGTATGCAGCAGCTCCTTTTGGCAATGACAGGACATCAGTGCAATTCTTACAGTTTTACCTCTGAATCTATTAAGATCTGCACTGCAACTGCATCTCAGTGAGACATTTTCCAGCTTCTAGAGATCTGCAAAGAATAGATTGGCAAAACTATTGTGCTGTCATATTGTACACGTCCCTTGCTGGCAGGGGACAGGTGAGGAGGATTTTATGCAACCTCATTCATTTCCTTTGCGGAGCATAAAGCATGTACTTCTTTTTCCTCCAGCTGGGAGAACAAAACTTTTCCTTCTTTATGATGTGGAGTTTTTTCTACATTAATCCTTTGCTTGGAATTTGTGTTAGTGTACAGCTGAAAAAAAAAAAAAAAAAAGGACAAATTGAAGGGAACGTGTTGACTACCTGTGATTTATTTATTTTTTTTTTACATTTACCCTAGTGTTTGTGAATATAAATATAGGTGGTTTGTGGTATGTTTGTGTGTGTTTGAAACAGGCATGGCTGAGAATTTTTACGGTAGTCACAAGTGAATTTTATTTTTAATTTGAATTTATTTCAATAATGTACATCTCTAGATTCCTATGGGATACATGTCATCAGTTTCATTTTTCATTTGATGTGTCACCTGAAGCCTGCAGATTGCAGAATATTGTCAATAGACTCTATAGTAGATGTTGTATCTTTTTTACCATTCTTATCAATGTCATGATTAATACAGTGAACTGTTTTTGCAGGTTTCTTTGCTTATATATTTTATGCATGTTGCAAGACACAGACTTAAAAGTTTTTATGGATTTGGATGGTTAAGTAGTTTTAGTATATCAGGTATTCAAGTATGTCACATCCAAGATTTCATTTTCTCACTTGCAAAATATTCTGAGGAAGTCTGACTACTTGCATATAAGCAAACAATGAAAAATGATAGCTAATGATTCTAATTATTTGTGCAAGTACTGTACGTTTAAATGTTAAAGTTAGAATTAATTTGCAATGTCTAAGAAAAGCAGAGTAGCAAATGTTTGTAAAATGTTATTCGAAGGGATGTTTTTGAAATTTGCAAGCCTACAGAATGCCTTTTCTCTCATAGACATCTGCGGGTTCAGGTGTCTGGGACTTTCTTTTCTTTCTTTTTGAAATTATTTCCTTAACAGAGAAGACAAAGAATTTTCGTCTCTGGTTAGTTTTGCTTTGGGCAAGGTTGGTAATAGCTGAATATTATCACCTTCTGATAGCAGTGTAGTAACCTATGAGAGATGTTATTGGAGGTCACAATCCAGTTGTCTTTGGAGAGAGATCTATATTTCAAAGACACACTATCACAGGTGATACTAATTAGCAAGCCTCATCATCCCAGCAGAGACCTGAGATCTGAAGGAACAAGGTGAACAAATTGCAGAGAGATGTTTCTTTGAGGTCTCAACTGAAGTATTATGGGAAGGTTTTGTGGAGGAACATCAGCTGTTGTTCTCTGCTATGAGCTGGCAGTTTGGCTAGTCTTGCACTTCAGTAATCTGAGAGCTGCTGTACCATTGCCTCTATTGTCTCTGACTTTCTTTTATCATATTTTAAAAATTGGCAACAATAAGGAATTGAATGTGAATATGTGACAGATGAAGAAAATTTTACAAAATCAAGTGCAACAATGAGAAGTCTGCCCTTTTAAAAAAAATGTCACTGCTTTAATGTTTTTAATGAATTGACATTTAGTTACTAATATTCAATGTGTCATTAATGAATCATTGATGGAAGATGGGAGACAAACATTCGTTGGAAACAAATTTAAATATAGATAAGTAACTTTTTTGTGTGAAAATTCTTTTCAAATATATTTCAGATACAACATACTGCGTTTTAGTTGTGTATATACGCACAATTATATATGTACACATATGGATTGCTAGCATGTAGGAAAAAAAGTACCATGTCTTTTAAACTCATATATATTAATTTATTTCTCTGAGAAGCTGATTTTGGGAAGAATGTGCTCTGCTTACCATTTTACACACAGTTATGTACTATTTCTGCCCTATCAAGGCAGATTTGCAATGTAACACGTCTCCCTGAGAGACAGTCTGCGGAATCAAATGAGAAGTGCGCGTATTGGATATTTCCAGCTTTTCCAACCCTGACCCCTTCACAGCTACTCTTCTGCTACTTGGGGGGCAAAACTACTCTCTCCTGCTTAACTGAACATCAGCAGAAGTAGTAAAAGCTGAAAATTTTTCTGCTGAACTGAAAGAACTTATCACAGGTATGAAGGAGTCCTGGGATGGAGTGTCTTGACTCATTGCTGATTTTTACAGTAATATATATGTTTGTACATATAGGTATATATAAGTTTTGCTACATGTAAGTGTTTTTGAAACAGCCACTGCTATGAGTGTTGGAAACAATCACAGCTGAATTTTATTTCTGTTATGAATTGATTTATGTAATGGGCATTTCTAACTTTATATGACAGAGTACATCTCCTCCATTTAATTTTCCCAGTTTCAGTTTTGTCCAAATCTCCTTTTTTTTCATTCTTTAAGTGTCACAGAGAGAAAGAATATGTGTAGAACAGAAACTATTTTAGTTGCTACTAATAAGGATCTATTTAATTGAGTTTAGTTTGGAGAAAATAATTTTTAATTTTTTAATCATTTTATCAATTGATGTTTAGGAAAGAAATGCATTCCAAGGACAAAAGAGACTGAAAAGATACAGACAATTCAATAAATTGAAAAGTATGTACAGAGTGTAGTCTGTTATTGAAGCAGAAGTTAAATAAAAATATGTAAATTGCTAAGCACTCCTATGAAGGGCATTGAAAAATGGTGAACAATAAGTCCATTAAAACCTAATTTTTGGAAGACTTTGTAAGACAATTGTTTAACGTGGAAGAAATAAAGCTGTTAAATCTGACAGAAAATTATAAAGAGTAATTTGTTAGAATTTACATTGAATTGGATAATTCTTTTAGGATGCTATGTCTTGGATAAAATCTCATAGAATGAATTTAACTGTAGCTTTAGATACACAGAAAAATAAATACTCTTTCTAGTTATCTGTATAAAGCACTATAGAGAGAAAAGTAATATGAGCATTTGCTTTCCATTATGGTTTATATTTTCTAGGCTACTTTTGAGTCATAAAATCATAGCAAGATCATTGACATCTGCTATAGCAGTATTGTTAAACTCTGATCATTGTAATTTAGCAAAAAACTGGAAAGTAGGGAAGGGGGGGTAAGTGCTTATGGAAGATGTGGTAGGCATTTACAGCATAGAGAAACAAAACTGAAAATATCCCAGAAAGAATAAAACTGCCTGGCAGCAGAAACCTAAATATACACACAACAGAATAATTTTATTTGCAGAAACTTAGCAAAAATTGAAAAGAGGGCCAATTGGGCAAATGTACCAGGATGTAATTCCTGAAATCAAACACATGAAGAACTGTTCAACAGACAGAGAATCTGTCATACATAATACGTAGGGAACTTTATTCAATGTTGCTTGACACTTCATAGAGTCACTTAATGATCTAATATGGAACAGTGACAGTTGTCCTAGGTAATGTCTTAAAGAGTCATTGAATTCCTCAGTGAAATAGCTCTGTAGGAGTTGTTACCAGATTTCAGAAATGCCTAATTCAAATAAACATTTTAGGAAAATAGTGTGTATGAGCTACAGTGGCGAGTGTTTATGCATTGCTTTCAATTGATGTCTGGGACAACATACTACTCTCAAATCATAGAATCATATTTGTGATGTATACCACATTCGGGGGTATCTGAGTACAGATTTTGCCTTGGAAAACAGGGAGGGATAGGGGAATATATTTGAGAAATATATTCACTTGTATACATTTAATAAACAGGGAGAGTTACTGCTTTTTTTCTCTTTAAACTGTGATGTAGAATAAACTGTTATAATGGCCAGTCTCTTCGCGAACGAAGAACCGGGGAAGGTCTTTACACCTTCCAGCCTGCGCATTGGATTTTTTAGGTGAGACACAGTGTGCGAGGAACTGAGCCCACCCTTTAATCCTGAGGTTCATCTGCCGGGGCCAAGCGGGCTTGGACGGTGGCAGCGAGGTCCTCAGGACGTAGATGGATTGCCTTACAGGGCTAACGAGCTCCATCTGCCCGGGGAGTGTCCTAACCGGGAATCGAACCCAGATCTCAGCGTTGACAACGCTGTGGTTTAGCCACTGCACCACCAGGGACACTCAAGAATAAACTGTTATAAAACTCTGCCGATTGACATCAGTATAAGGGAAGCATTTCACACATTTTCTATTTAGTTATAAGCCACCAATCATGCAAAGCTCTCCATGTATTATAGTCCTGATGGAACTTTAATAGAATTTAATAATTAGAATTACTTTTTTTTTTTTCTTTTTTTTTTAAGCAGCCCATGATCATTCATAGTTCCCTCCTCTCCCTCATTTTTTGGATGTCATTAAAGGTTAACTCTGAAAATGGGAGAGTTTCTGAAGCCAGCCAGTCTCTTCTTTATTTTGTTCTATAAGAAAAACCAGTAGGGTTCTAATTGTTTTTGGATGAAATACTAAATAATTGTGATAATAGTATTGTGGTTGTATAATAATAAATTATAGTAAAAATTTTAGAGTAAGTTGCTTTGATGGATTGAGTTCTTTATCAACTAAGTTATCAGCAAAACTAAATTTTCCTTATAGAGGGAAAATCCAGGTCAGGAGCATAGAAAGTGAAGTCCCATGGTGGAACTTGAAAGATAGACAAAGTCAAGTTAAATTGTTTATAAACAGCAGTTATGAACTTGGTGCAAAAAGATGCTGATTTGCAGTGTGAAAATGACAAGAAATAAATCATAATCAAAATCAATTGAAATTTTTTAAGTTCAGTCAGTGTGACATGTTAAGGGAGGTAGACGCAGACATTTTAAAATTGATGAAAACGTACTTGATTAAGGGAATGATAATTTCCCCAGTACAAGTTTGTAAATGGTAGTGATATTACACTGGCATGTCAATGTAAGAATGCTACAAGAAAAATGAGACCAATAAAACCACATTTTTATATTGGTACAAACTCCTGTGCTAAGACTTATATTTTCACTTGACATATTAGTTTGAGTTATGTTTAAGTTATGTTTTATGTTTAAGTAATTCCTTATTACCGCACTCTGAAATGCAGTAAGCAGAATGAAAACAAGCGTATTTGTCCATCAAAAGTGTTTGATTTTTTTTTCTCCAATTTCACTGATACAGCTTTCTCTTGCAGAGAAAATAAGTCTTACAGTTGATCTCTGAAGATCAACTGTGACTGTGGTTGGACATGCTGCTGGAAGAGTTCATTATTAGTGAATAGTGATTAAAACAGTAGGAAAAATGTGGGTTGCTAGATAGCAAGATAAGAGAAAAATGTTTCCTACTCTGCTGAATACATGAGTTAGTATAAGTGCTCCTTCTTTGTGCAAAGAATGCACAACCTCCTCTGAATCAGTTTTGTCTCACTCTAAGGGTGTGTACTCCTACTTTTTTTTAAAGTAAAATGGAACTTTGATTAATTTTTCATATATATTTTTATATAATACATATGTGTGTATATAGATATATATTCTTACTTGTATGTATTCACTTCTTTCTTTGTCTTCCTTTCTTCTCTATAAGCAATCCTTAGTTATTTCAAGTGCATTACATTTATAAACATACCCACTCCACCACCCTCCCTTGTTGCCCCCTTCCCCCACCCCCCTCCCCCTTCCAGCTGCACTGTTCTTATTCCACTTTGCACAGGAGACAAATCTGCCAATATTTCTGGTAAAGCAGGAACCAAACAATGCTCTTCTGGCATGCAAATGCCATTTGCATTTTTCAAATTCCTCTTTTGTTTTGTTTGAAGCAACAAATAGAAAAGTTAAACCACTTCCCAGAAGACAGGTTCTCTGTGACCACTAAAAGCAGTGTCATCCAAACAGTTGCCAGGATTGAAATGAGAATGACACATCTCTCTGTAGGGGGTGCACTTTCTCTCACCTTGACCCTTTAGACTCTGATTCTTCACTTTTTTGAGTCTGGGTATTTTTTTATGATGCCAATGGGGATAAGTGTTTGCAGGTTAGGACTTATGTACTGCATAACTGCAGATCATTTTCACATAAGTAGAACTGTGATTTTTCCAGATATAAGTACCTTCTGCAAATGCACGACCTGTCCCTCTTGCATTCAGCTGTGACCTTGAAAACTGATTAACAAGACTGTACTCTAAGGGATGCAAGGCTTCACATAAAGCAAGTGAAGCATATACAGGCCCTTGAGGGGTACTTAGAGTATCTAATGGTCATTCCTTCCTCTTTTAATGCTATTAGGTGACTCTGGCTTGTGGCAATCCATAGTACTTTTCTCTTTATTTAATTTTAGTGCTACAGATTTTATGAAATATCTTATTACAACCTCTCTTTTATGTTTTAAAGACAAATTACTCTATATGTCTGGTATGCTTAGTGTCTTCTTTAGCTACTCAGAAGTTTTGGGTTGCTTTATTGTTGTTACATTTCATTAACTTTGGCACAGTAAGATGAAAAGTTAAGGAGAGTTATGATTACCTAAACTTGAAAATAAAGTGGTTCTTGTGAAAAGCATGCAGAGGGCTTTGAATGCAGAACTCTAAAAGGAAAACCACTCTACATTCAACTTGTTGGCACATTTTAATGCAATAACTTTTAGATATTGCATCTGACAAAAGTATCTCAGGAAATATTCTGGGCATCAGTTGTATAGCTTTTGACAAAAATTAGAACACTGCAAAAGTCTACCTTTTTTCTCAGGTGAAAATAAGAAAAAATCAAGACTGCAGTGTGCCTGCTTGATGTTACAGGCACAGGAATTTTCTCCCAGTCGATGTGCTGCCTCTACATAAGTCAGGAAGCACTTGATTAAGCTTCCTCCCAGTATGAGATGTTCAGAGTGGCCTAGATAAGCAACGAAATATGAGACCTTCTGCTACTGTCCTCTGAAAAGGCCTCAAGGAGTTCCTTGGTCAGAGGCATAACAATTCATTTATTGTTTCTGAATTTAGATGTTCCATTATGGCTATGTCAAAACCAGAGTATCTTTAATTTACAGGAGTGCCTATGTTAAAAAAAAAAAACCAGAACCTGGGTTTTTGAATTCAATAACATGTCCTTCATAACACTGAAATTTTTATGTTATATTTTATGATCTTCCTTCCAAAGTTTAATTTAAATTATTATTTTGTTATTTTGATTCTATTTAAACAGGTAAGTAAATTGGTTGTCATTATTGGTGTCACTGGCAACCAAAAAAATTATTGTTGTTATTGGCAATCAAAAAAATACTTATAGAGAGCAGTTGCGTTAGAGCTCTTTATTTATTGATAAGGCATCTGTTAATAAAATCAGAAAATTTCTCTCTCTGTGATGATTTTCTTTTAATGGAACCTGTGGATGCCTGAAATCAAATTATCAGATTTTTTTTTTTTTTTTTTGAGGCAAGAAAGCCTCTAAGACCAGAATGGATTATCCTGGATATATAGACAACTTGGTTTTTTTCACTATTGACCTTGGGTTGCAAGGTCAAAATTCAGGTGAGATTTTTCAGGGTTTCTTTGGAACCTTGCAAAACGTTATAAACTTCTTTAAACTTAGTTGGGTAGATCACCACAATATTAAATGGATCACAGAAGACAGAAAGACGCAGTAACCCTAACACTGACAATGTATTACTGTGTCTGTGACCCACTCACAATAAACCTGAACCTCTCAAAGTATTGCTAATATTTTTAACCTTTGAAGAATTAAATGTCATCGAAGGACATCTTAGTATCCTCTAAGAGATATTTAATCTTTCATGCAGGTCTATGATAATTTTCTGGGGCGGAGGGGGAACTAGATAATGGTTTATTTCCCTTGTCTTCTCTAGGATATGTGATTCCTTAGGTGATAGACTCACACTTTTATTTTAAATTTCAATTCACAGAAAGTACTGAGAGAAATGAAAATATTAAATAGTTTTGCGTAAGTTACTATGAAAGTTCTTACCAATGTCCAAAAAGTATGCAGCTGGAGTGGTGTATACTTTTTAGACCTGTGATCTCTGTGCTACCTGTTGCACATCTGGAGTGTGTTTGGAACATTTATTGAGCATTACTTTATGAAGTATGAACCATTCAGAATTGAAGGCATATAGATTAAGAAAGCATTAATGATCTGAGAGGTAGGACTTGTAACTGAATTACTATTAGTGTTAGCTGCTTTCCTTGTCTTGTTAAAAAGGGAAAAGTTGAATGAGAAGATTTCAGTATACTACATTACATGTATAATAAGTGTGAATTTAATATTGTTAATCTTATGCCATGTAACTTTATCATGCAAACTATATGCAGTTTGATAAATATGCATTAAGATTGTATTTTTTTATTTTTTTGAGAAAGCGTATTGAGAAACATTATTCAAACATTTACTTCAGGAACATGTAGAAATAGTAAAAAAAAATTCAAGGCAACTATAATTAGCAGAATAGGTTTATTCTGTTAAAGTACATGGAATTGTATCATACAGAATAGCCAAATATGGATTGTATATCTAGAAATCCTGGAGGGCGCACAGATGAAGACTGAAGTACCTGCTTAGTGCTCCTTGAGTAGTGTATGCTCCTAATTTTCAGTGGAAAATTTGGTGGGAGTTTGCCATCTCTGGACTTGTAGAGTTTTTCTAGAAATTTCACTCCCTTCTTACATATGATTTAAGCATAGAAATATATATATTCAAATTCCCCTCAAGTAGTTGGGTAGTATAAATGTTAGAAAGGGGTGATCTATCGACAGTACTTTTTCTACTATCTGCCTTACTGTATGGTTGCATCAGTGTTTTCTAATACATTATCCTGTCTTTGGGCTACAGATTCTCAGTCACAGCCCAGAGGAAGTGTCTCACTTAGGCTTTCTTTTTTGGACTTTGATCTGTCCAGCCAGAACAGAAAAAGGCTGAGACTCAAAAAAGTAGGAGTAATTTTCATTCAATCATGTTCAAATATCAGTACTTTTTCCAAAACATTTTTGAGTTTGATTTCAAGTAAACTTATTTAAAACATTAACAGCATCCAGATAGCTATATTCAGTTGCCTCAATTATCAGAAGAATTACTATTTCAGCAGTACCTTACCTTGGATTTAAGACCTCATTTTCTCCAGTGATAAGAAGTATTATTTGAAAATGCACCTTTTGCTTCATGCAAAAAGTAGTACATTTATTTTTATTTAGCAACACTGGCAAGCTGTGAAAACCTTGTTTTGAAATTAATCCATTAATTAGAGTCCTGTAAATTATTGTACCTTTGACTTTCTAACTCTCTACATTTGTATTTGAATTACATTTCAGTTAATGAAACACCACTTCTGAAAGTCTGAGCAGTTAAAAACAAAATACAATTTAAAGCACTCTACACGCATCTCTCAATCTTGGTGCCAGCCTTTGTGTCTTTTAAGTCTAATTTGTATTACACAAACAGGGATGTAACATGTTATT
>NW_020955256.1:688803-690288 GCF_003031625.1 Empidonax traillii | reverse complement strand
CTCTCTACATTTGTATTTGAATTACATTTCAGTTAATGAAACACCACTTCTGAAAGTCTGAGCAGTTAAAAACAAAATACAATTTAAAGCACTCTACACGCATCTCTCAATCTTGGTGCCAGCCTTTGTGTCTTTTAAGTCTAATTTGTATTACACAAACAGGGATGTAACATGTTATTTTAATAAAACGTTACACTAGCAGGGGGCATTAAAAGAGTTTTTGTGTGAGTGCTGAAATGAAAACAGAAGGCAAGACTGAAGAGTAGCTGGTCTTGAACATCTGTAAAGTGCCAAGGTACAGGAAGTATAAAATACAGCACTCCCCCCATCCCTGCTTTTTTGTTCCTCATTCCCAATTACCAAAAACGGAGACATTTTTCTTGGGGTTTTTATCTATCGAAGTTAAGTTATTCCAGTGTTTCTGGAGCTAGAAAGAATGTGGAGAAAAATACAGTGTTAGTGTGTTAGAAGTGCTGTGCACCTATGAGAGGTGATAGCTCCATGTGCCACTGGGGCAGTGTGCCCACTTGGCAAATTATGCCCTGGTTATAGTGCATTTCCCTATCCCAGGAAAAAGAACAGAAAGTGAATCTACTGAGAAATCATTTTCTTTTTCTCTGATGTCTTTAATTTAATAAATTTTTTGTGTTGCTTGTAATGGCAGGAAATAAAATATTTCTATAGGGTGGTCCTTACTATATTGATAGGGTCTCTATGATGGTTTGAGTTTTTAGAACTGAATTGTGATCTCGGCTCAGTAAGCATTTAAACGTGTTTGTAGCTTATTTCATCTGAATAATGTAATTACAATCAATAGGTTATAAATGCAGGTGTCTGTGCTTTGCTAGATCGGGGCCTAGACTCATCCAGTCTAATCCTTTTATGTTTTCTGAATGATATCCTCTCATCCAAGAAGTAGTCATGTAATATCTTTAATGAGTCCATCAGTGTGAGGTAGGATTTACAATGTTTTTTGTCGCAGGAAGCAGATCTATTAGTGATTATTCGGGGGAGGGGGGTGTTTTTGTTTTTATTTTTATGAGAATAAGACAGTTCTGGAAATGACTGCAGTCATGAGAATGAGTAACACTGGAGAGAGCTCTTTCCTCAGCCGTTTGCCATCTTTTCTGATTATCTGTGCTAATCTGTATGCTTAAAAAAAAGAAGTATTTTATATGATTTATCCTTCACTAGGCTGTTTATCCTGATGCCTTGTAATGACCCCCTATTTTCAGAGAGAGATATTTGTTGTTTTGTTCATACTGTCTCAGACCTTCCTGTTTTCTAGAAAATACGTTATGCATATTTGCAATTCAGATGGTATTTATCTAAGGGTTAAAGTATTAACACTAGTACTAAAACATGTTAAAAATATTTCTGATGAAAATTATTATTTTTCTCAGCATGGTGGGAAATATTTTTGGCCTTTCAAGATGTGTTACAGAAAAGTGAGCATTCCTTCCACTTTGAGTTGCTGATCAAGAA
>NW_020955256.1:687413-688782 GCF_003031625.1 Empidonax traillii | reverse complement strand
AGAGTTGTAGATCATATATGCAGGCCTTTCAATGCCATTTGACATAGATGTTGCAAGCAAAATCATGGGCACATTTAGCATATTTAAATATCATTTAGCATTTAGCACATCATATCTATACTCACTCCTTTTCTGACCCAAAGCAAACTGAAATATTTCCAGCAAAAAGGAGAGCTCCAACCTGTGTAATTGGACAGCCTGCTTCAGAGTAGTGCAGGTTTGATATCTAGGCAGGTGGAAGTTGGTAATGTGAATTTGAATACAGCTGTGAAAACATGGAATTTGTTCCTTTAGCTTTCAATGAATTAACTGATCTGTTGGGAGAAACAAAGGGCAGTATGATATGTTTTCAAATACTGACTTCCAGTACCAACTTTCATTATCAGGAAAAGGTTTTTCACCCAAAGGGTGGCCGGGCACTGGAACAGGCTCCCCAGAGGAACGGTCACAGCACCAAGTCTGACTGAGTTCAAGAGGCATTTGGATAATGCTCCCAGGTACATGGTGTGATTCTCAGGGTGTCCTCCATAGGGCCAGGAGTTGGACTTGATGATCCTGATGGGTCCCTTCCTACTCAGCATAATCTATGATAGGGTCTCTATGATGGTTTGAGTTTTTAGAACTGAATTGTGATCTCGGCTCAGTAAGCATTTAAACGTGTTTGTAGCTTATTTCATCTGAATAATGTAATTACAATCAATAGGTTATAAATGCAGGTGTCTGTGCTTTGCTAGATCGGGGCCTAGACTCATCCAGTCTAATCCTTTTATGTTTTCTGAATGATATCCTCTCATCCAAGAAGTAGTCATGTAATATCTTTAATGAGTCCATCAGTGTGAGGTAGGATTTACAATGTTTTTTGTCGCAGGAAGCAGATCTATTAGTGATTATTCGGGGGGGGGGGTGTTTTTGTTTTTATTTTTATGAGAATAAGACAGTTCTGGAAATGACTGCAGTCATGAGAATGAGTAACACTGGAGAGAGCTCTTTCCTCAGCCGTTTGCCATCTTTTCTGATTATCTGTGCTAATCTGTATGCTTAAAAAAAGAAGTATTTTTTATGATTTATCCTTCACTAGGCTGTTTATCCTGATGCCTTGTAATGACCCCCTATTTTCAGAGAGAGATATTTGTTGTTTTGTTCATACTGTCTCAGACCTTCCTGTTTTCTAGAAAATACATTATGCATATTTGCAATTCAGATGGTATTTATCTAAGGGTTAAAGTATTAACACTAGTACTAAAACATGTTAAAAATATTTCTGATGAAAATTATTATTTTTCTCAGCATGGTGGGAAATATTTTTGGCCTTTCAAGATGTGTTACAGAAAAGTGAGCATTCCTTCCACTTTGAGTTGCTGATCAAGAA
>NW_020955256.1:678702-687199 GCF_003031625.1 Empidonax traillii | reverse complement strand
TTGTTCATACTGTCTCAGACCTTCCTGTTTTCTAGAAAATACGTTATGCATATTTGCAATTCAGATGGTATTTATCTAAGGGTTAAAGTATTAACACTAGTACTAAAACATGTTAAAAATATTTCTGATGAAAATTATTATTTTTCTCAGCATGGTGGGAAATATTTTTGGCCTTTCAAGATGTGTTACAGAAAAGTGAGCATTCCTTCCACTTTGAGTTGCTGATCAAGAAATAAGATACTGTTACTCTCTGTTCATATTCCTTTCCTTTTTCAGTTTGTTTGTTCTTTTCCAAATGTATGAATATATTATATTTTCTTTTTCAACAGGATTCATAAGATTGTATTAAGCTCCTAAGGAAGCTAGGATAATATACTTTGAATTCTTTTCTTCCCTTGTCCCTCTCCTCGGCCCTGCTGTGTTTACTAGATTCTGCATAGAAATTTTTAATTTTAATCAAAAGAGAAAAGGAAAAGGGTAGGAAAAAGAAAAAGAAGGCTTTACGTAAGATGTCCATGAGGACATTTTTTACACCAGCAAGCATCTTTATTTCATTTTTTCATTTGAAAAGAAAATTCTTTTCTAATTGGTTTGTATGTGCAGTAAGCAATCATGTAGTTGAATTGTACTATAAGAAGATGTTTTAAAAATTCAGTATGAAGCAGACTGGGCAGTATTGTACTGCCCGCAGTTTTAGGTACCAATATTAAGTAGTAGGTTTTGTCATTTGGACAGGGTATTCCATAAAAACAGCAATCTCAAAAGAAAGTTTCTACTTAGCATTTTCTGATGTCTGTCTTATTTTTTACTGTATGCATGAGTGAAAAACATCCTACAGGTAAGATCTATTTTCAGGGGTTTTTTCATCAGTTTTATTTTAAACACTTAGTTTCAATTTTGTTTATTTTATTTTAGCTTGGCTTTGGCTTTTTGATTCTGCAAAGTTTTGAGTACTCAAGTTCTAGCATAGGATTGTATTTAAATATATGCTTGACTTTGAATGTGTAAGTACTGGCTAAATACACCAACAGAAGAACAAACACTCACATTAGCTTTTTTTTCAATTGCCCCTTACAATTTTTTTCTTCTTTAGTGGCTTAAGTCAGAATATCTAAATTTAGAGAGCCAGGAACAAAAGTGCATAAATATCAGAGAAGGAGTTACTTGCAAAATCTCAGTGGGGGTAACTGTCAATCTGCAGGTGGATGAATTTCAGGAACTGAGGCAAATGAAGAATTACTTTGTTAGTGGGAATTAAGAAGCTAAAAGTACAAAATTATTGGGAACTAAGATTGGTACTTTCCTTCCTTGTTGGACTGTTGGGGTGGGGTTTTTTTGTTTGTTTGTTTGTTTTTTCTTTTTTAAAAAATAACTCTTGGTCTCCATACACTATCATGTTTCTTTGATATTTAAATTCTTTGCAATTTTCATGACAGTATATTTAAGTTTTATTAGTGTAGGGTAGCAGTGCCCTTTAGTACAGTAAGGATGAAGTCAATGGTTTTTAGAAAAAAATGGTCATTTAACTAACAGTAGAAACCAGAGTAGTAACAACTTGGTCTTGGTTCAGTTGCCTGAAGTTTAAATGTTCTGTAAGTATTGACACAAGCTCCACTTTGTGCCTTGGATTTCTGAGACTGCTTGTGTAACTGATGTTGCAATAGCTGCCTGTGCAAAGTAAAGTAAATAACTACAAGTAAAAAAAAAAAAAAAAAATTTCAACTGTGCCGGAGAGCACAAATGTCTGGAACTACTGCACCTGTGTGGGGTTTGGGTCTGATTATGGCATCTGCTTCCCTTGTGTGCTGAAAGAAATATTGGAAGGTTTGCTTGCTTGCCTTCTTCAAGGTTTGACTTGAAACATAACTAAATGAGGAAGCCTAATTTTTGTTAACCGCAAGTCCTTGGTACACTATAATTTTCCCTGAGCAAAACAGCTTTTTGGTTTTGGAAGGGTTTGTAGGTGTAAATGGAACTAGAGAAGTTTGCCTAATTGCACTTATTATGCTTTTTTTCTTCTTTTTTTTTTTTTTCTTTTTTAAATTTATAGAACCTTGCTGTTTTGCCCAGCTATTGGGGTTAGCATAAAATTGGCATGACTGCACTGAGTCAACTACCATAGTGGCTTGCTGCTTGCAAATTGCTGTTGGAAAAGGCAAGCAACTGGCAAGAGCTGTTACCCAGCCAACAATAGGCTGGGTAACTGTTCAGGCTCCAGAAAAATGGTAGGTTTTCAAATAAGAGTTACTATTAGAATTACTTCACGAAGGAAATGAATATCTGGTCAAAAGTTGTTAAATCAAAGAAAGCATCAGTGGAGCGGTTTGCAAATAAGTGTTTTTCTCCCTGGATTTAGAAGACTTAAAGGATCTTTCCACAGCATGAGACTAGGGATTGAACATCAGATTCAGGTGCTACCATGGGTAGAATTTTGATTCTGGGTCTGAGACCTAGTGCAGAGGGTTTGTTTAGTTTTTTGGGTGATTTTTTTTTTGTTTGTTTGTTTTGATTTTTTTTCCTTCTTTTTTTTTTTTTCTTTAAAAAAAGGTTGATCCGTTCTGTATTTTGATACATTTTAAATGCTATGTATTCAGAAAATATTTGTCTGAAAAACTGTTACTGCTTGGACAAAACTGCTTACAACTTCAGACAAGGAGATAAACCAAAACAATAAAGAGCAGCATCCTTGTGCCTTCCAAGACAAAGGATTTTAAAGACAAAAGATTTTAAAGGATTTTAAAGTGGAAAGACTTTTTTTTAAATTCTGTTTTTATATGTAATTGACAGTTCATGGATCCATTGTTGAGCAACCTAAAGAAAAAGAAATTTGTTACTTAGTTATGAAATTGATTTTGAACACATATCAATAGTCAAAATCCATTATCTCTGGTAATAGGATGTTACAATGGCAGTATCTAATTAATAAATTTATTTGATTTGTTGAGCAACTAAAAAATTTGATTTTTTAAAAAATAAATAATTCATATTTAGTTAGTTTAAAATGTGGAAGGGCAATTGTGTTATGTGACCTTATGCTTTGTGGAGGCATGGCTAATCCTGATGAGATGTTTGAAGTGATTATTTAGTTCTGTGTAAATGAGTATCTGTTGCCTCTGCACATCTTTAAGATGTGCTGCCATACTTGTGCTGTGGGTATGAAATCAGTCTACTGTGAACTCAGCACAGAAATTTAGCTACAAATTTATATAACTGCATTTTAGTGTGGGAAGTAGAAAACCTAATGTGGGAATCATTTAGACTTTATATCACCTTTGAACTTTAAAACTACAGCATTGCTTGCATGTCAACAGTGTCTAAGTATTTTATTAGGCTGTTATATAAATGCTACTTTTGAAAATGGGATTACAGTCTGAAATAATTGTTGATATTCTCATAGATGTTTTTTGAACAGCATTAATTTTTTTCCCCCTTTCCATGCTTCAGGAAATTTGCAAGTCTTTTCTGCATAGAGTGGTACAATTTATACTGAAACAAATGCTTTTCTAGGATTAGACCAAATATGTGAGGTGGCAGACAAAATCCTGTTGTCTTTTGAAGCTGACCTGAGTTGCTCTCATGTGCTGCTTGAATGCTGTGGAGGTTCCTTCCAGTCACCACCAGGTTGCTCAGGATTCATTCTCACACAACTAGTGCAGAAAAAAAGGAGCTGTCATAGGCTGAGGTACCTAACATTGCCCTTCAGTAAGCCTGGTTTATATTTACATGAAATTTAAATGAAACCTCTGTAGTTCCTCCTCTCCCGAAATCAGTATATGTTCTGGCCTTGGCCTTCAGTTTTATCATCTACTCAATTTGCAAAGAATAAGTCATATCTATAAATGCTGGTTTTATATATAAGCTTCCAGAGACATCATTCCCCCTACTGTTCATTTTCCCCTTTCTAAAGTGAATGGTTTAAATGTTATTACCAAGAAAAAATAGCAGAATATGGGTTGTCTGTCTTGGGAACCATAGTGTTTTTTTTCTCAAAGTGATGTTATATTCTTTCCACGGCAAATTTTAGACCTTCATAGTGGTTTTGGTTCAAGTAATATTTTCCTTAACCTGCTTTGCTGTCACCAAAATCTTGATGCTTTGTTGCTTGTGTGTTCTTATGCTTAAGTATATTCTCCTTGGCTCTACCAAGTACTTACCTCTCCGACTCATTCTGCCCTGAAAGTCCTGACTTCATTTCCTCTTTGATCTGCAAGTTTTTCCTTTTTTTTAAAGCACCTTAGAGCTCTGGTGTATTTGTATTTGATTGGCAACCTTCAGGTTTTTTTGTTTGATATAAAAAAAAAATGCAATTAGAAGAGTTTATAGACTAAGATATTTTATGTGCTCATTTTATGAGTATAGCTTTATTGTCACGATTTTAAATGGCAACAACATGAATTTTCTGCGCTGGGTGAGTTATTAACAACTTCTCAACCCCTGCCTTCAGAAGAATCATTTTTTTTATTTTATTTTATTCTATTATTCTAAGTCTCTTTTAATGATGCCTTCTAGGTAAAGAGATAATTTCATGGGAACTTCTGAACACCGAGCTTTTTGGCTGAAGCTTTGCTTACTTTGTGACCTACATGCATATTTTGACAATCAAGGTTGTTTCATGGCTGTTGAAATACTTTTGCCTTTCAAGAAGTGAAGTAAATAATTTACAAAGCATATTTTAACCGAATATCCAAACACTAGTATATTTATCTTGGAATGTAAAGGCTTATTAAATTAAATGCCTAATAATTGGTTCAAATATAAAGCTGAAATTCTCATAGCTCTAGGATGTTGTTGACAAGATACACCAAGAAAGCAGAACAAAAATAGATTGATCGCTTGCAACCATTTTTGTACTTCTTTACATTTTACCCAGACGAATCATTCTAGTGACCAGAATCACAGCCAGGTTGGTGCCAATTACAGAATTGCAGTGCTTGCTTTGGGCCATTTTTATATACCAAACTTGACCTTTCCATAATGTCATATATACCAGGTGCTCAGAAAAGGGAAAAAACCCCAACAAACAAACAAACAAACAATATTGATAGGCTTATCAAGGTTACCTTTCCAGTGTAAGAAAGCCCCTGTGGTTTTGTCTAGACTAAATGACTTTTGAGAATAGGACTAGTAGAATATCCTATTCAAGTTTGCATTCTACATTTTTGTGGATTTTACCTTGAGGGATTGTTTTCATCTTTTACACTAAATTTGATGGTACTCCATTTTAATTAATTGTTCCTCAATTAGTATTTACTCTTTTTTTAATATGTTCTTTAAAACCTCAGTATTTAAGAAATACTCTAATCTACTTTTGGCTCAGTACTTAATGTTACGCTATCATGTTACACTATTATAAGGAACAAGTGTCAAGCCCGACACTGAACGCGATGGTGTTTTATTCTGAATTTATGAAATATTGGGGAAAAAAGTGGAATTCATTGTGGTTTATGGGCTATATTTGTCCAAGGGTGGGAAGGGAAATCAAAACAATATGTAATTTAAATGTTTCCCAATATCAGTTGCCTGCAGAAAGATATATTTTGTAGTTTATGAATCTCAGTCCTAAAATAATAGACATGCTTTTTTTAGAAAACTCTTGTTTTTTATCCTTTATATCTCTCATTTACACTAATTCTCTGGGCTGGATTGGCTTCTTTTTGTTTATTGTCATCCTAGACTTGGTTTCTCTATTTTGTTCTTTTGTTTCTCTTCTTTTTATGTCAGCTTACATTGAATTGATTGGAACTAAAAGTATAACGCTTCGAATATAGAATTGAATCCCAGTTGTGATTTATTTACTGCCTGTCGCTCTATTTAGCCTGAGTTGATGAAAATGATTGTCATGTGAATCTCCTTTTGCATGTAGCATTTGGATTTTGGGCTAAGCTTGTCCAACTGCTAGGTAACAACTTTTGACAAAAAAATTGTTCACATTTCATTTGTTATATCCACAAAATAGTTTGCTTTTCTCCAATAATTTTTTTGGAGATTGTGCAGAGTCTGGCTTCTACTCACTTGTTGATACTTCATTACATCTTTTTTCATTTTATTTTCCGTCTTTGACAGATTTCTTCTGCCCTGTGTTCATTTGAAATTGATTTCAGCAACTGACCATTCATTTGAAAAATTAACTTACTAACAAAATTTGGGTTACCATGTCATATCTGAGCTGAACTGGGTTCTCTTCTTCACTTCTTCCAAATTTCTGCAAGAATCTGTTTCTCTAAATAGTTGATACTTCTAAGTGTTGGATAGCAATTCTGAAAACTCAGTTCTGTGACAATTTTAAATTAGAAGTGCAACTAAAAGAGATAGCACAGTTTTATGCATGACCAGTGAATGCCAGGAGCTTTCCTCTCTCTGTAATTCCATGTGAAAGTACTATGCACAGTGAAAGTGAGAGTAGGTAACAAAATGCAGGTTGAATTGTGACAGATAAAGCTGAGTTATCTGTATCACTTTGGGAGAAGCGTAGTTGCTTTGGGTGGGTAATCTCTCACATGGGACCATATCAGAATCTCTATTCAAATCATAAGCTAGTAAGACAACAAAAAATAAACCTTTCCCATGGCCTGAACAACCCTTTTCCCCCTATATTTATAAGGAGCAATCTAAATAGTTCTTTTTCAGCCTTTTCAGTTTTAATGTTACAAAATTAAAATACAAAGAACTTCCTAAGCACTCTAATTTTGCAAGTGATTGAGCTGAAAGTGTGTTTTTAATTTAGTAGACAGTAGAGAACTGAATGGACAGGGAGACAAAGCTACCATCTATGGTGTTTTTTTTCTATTTTCTTTTCTTTTTCTTATTGTACATCCCAGTGCAGTACTGATGTATTTCCAACTTGTTCTGTAGGAGACATTTTTCTTCTCTTTTTTTGGCTACACCCTTAACATATAATTAGAAATCAGCAGCCATGAGAGTTAATTTCCAACCCCATTCGAAATTTGGACTCAAAGAATACTAGTAGGCCCCCAAAATGTTACCACTGTCACCTGTATTCGGAAGTTGAGCACCTTCATTGATTGATTTCTAGCTAAGCTATTGTTAGGCTTCAAAAAAAAAAAGGCTTAATTTGTTTTTAGCTTAGATTATTGTTAGGAATACATTATTCTTATTGCTCTTTTCCATGATACTTTTCAGATATGTATTCTCCTAGAAACTGCACAATCACACTTCTGGTCATTATCAGTCTGTGAAGTGTTATGATCCCAATGAGTGCAGTGAGACAGTGTTACTGACTAAGGCACTTTGCTGCTGCTGGTAGTGTCTGGAGAAAGATCATTTTTGTGTTACTCTGTGTGATGTCAAAGTTGTTGGGCATGTGCATATGGGCACCCTGTAAACACGGCAGTAAGAGTCTCAGCATAAGGAAAAATGTTTTAGCTTTTCACTAAGGAACTTTACTGCTCAGTCGTGAAGAGACACCCCATACATTTTGCAGTATTCTTCAGTTCCATCCAGGATACAGAGGTTTCCCAGATCCAAAAGTCCATACGAATTGGTTCTGGCATCATTTTTTGAGGAAGACACAACTTCCTAATTTGCAGTGATGTTTCCAGACTTTCTCTCTTTGCCTTAGAATACTGCTTGGTGTGAGGGAATGTATCCATACTGCAAATGCTATATTACAGGAATTTCAGGTTATGCTCACAATCCTGTGTTTCCTGTTGTTTTGGTCTCATACTTTTTATCATCAGCAAAATAACATAGAATATATGCTTTTGAAAAATACAGCAGTAGCAGAAGATGCACAGATATTATTTACATCACAAACTAGTGACTGACATACGTGTCTTACTTTAAAAGGCAGTGTACTTGTAGGTAACATGAAATTGAGAAATTTTTGGACTCTGTGCACCTATCTTTTTGCATAGGTGTTTCAGCAGCAGAAGGCATAACAACAGTTGGATAGTGACTATTCATTTGCTGAGGCAAAAGCAGATTTAAACAATTATTACTTTGACGGTGCCACATATAACTTTTCTATAGGTAGAAACATTCTTAAAATAAAGTTGTGTACATTTTGGGTAGTGTTGAAAACATCCTTCGATGAAGAAGTAATTTCTGCTTCCAATTTTCTATGAACAGCTTGCAAATCAGTGTAAGACGTGTTTCACACTTGATGTGAGTGGTCAGACATCTCCATTTCATGGCAGGGGTTTTTGTAGACAGACAAGGCAAGTCAGCCTGCTTCCTCCTCTCTAAAAGATTAATTGCTAGTTCTGAGAATGAACATTCTGAAGTGTGCCTAAATGCCATTTTCTTTATATTAGTAAAACATTAAGGAAATATAGAATATGCAGGATTAGGGTCTTTTCTCACATGTATGAATGTGGTCTGGTGGGACAACTTGCCTTCATCAGACAAAGCACTGGAGGAGAGACAGTGCGAGTGAAGTTGTTTTTATTTTGCCTTATTCTTTCAATAGGAAGAGCAAAATGGGGAGACAACAAGCCCTATATATATATGTGCCAAAACTGTAAGCATCAATAGATCG
>NW_020955256.1:669206-678660 GCF_003031625.1 Empidonax traillii | reverse complement strand
AAAAAAAAAAAAAAAAAAAAAAAAAAAAAAAAAAAAAAAAAAAAAAAAAAAAAAATCACAAGTCTGTGAATGGTGCTTCACAATATCAGGATTGAAACTGGCAACCTTTTCATGACAGATACATGTGCTGACCAATATGACAGGCCAAAATGGTAGAAGAGATGTGTAGCTTGAACATTTGGTTGCACCTCCCATGCCCTTTTCTTAAACAATCATTTACTGTTTATTATGATGGGAAACAATAATGCTTTAACGAAACACAAGTAACTCAGATTAATCAGTTGCTTTGCAGGCAGACACTTCCTGAGTTCCCTGGGGTTTCTATCAGCAAATTGTAGTAATGATGCTGATTTGCACAGAGCTATTGTTTCAGCTGTAAATACCTGAATTGATTACCCAGGAGCCCTGGTCTCAGTGTAGCATTGTTTTGCTTTGTTCTTTATTATGTTAGGTATCCAGCATAGCAGGGGGCCTGTAACCACGGCAGAGTCACCTTGGGACTTCAAGTATGGTAATCTAAATGAATTCTTTGTTGCTGTAAATTACAAACAGAACAACAGCAGTGCTCCCACTTTTATAAATATGTATGGTTTCCCTGCCAATGAAAATATGGCGAGGGATAGATCAAAGTGAATTAGTACCTGTCAAGCAAATTTGATGGGTCATTTTGTACTTTAATTTTGTTCCTTTTTCTCTGTGTTGTGACACAATAAAAAAACTAACAGTTTTGTTCTCTTTATAACAAAAGCTGTTGACCACAAAAAAATAGTTTTCAGAAAAGTCAGCATTGGCAGGTGATTCTTCTATATAGACCATTCTGATATTGCATCTGGTGCATATGTAGTGCCCATAGTAGGGGTGGTATGTTCATAACTGAGGTATGAACACTGTCTTATTTTGTACAGCTGAAACAGTGCCAGCTGTGTAACAAAAATGTCTGATCTCTTCTAGTTCTTGTGATAGGACTGCTCTCCTCTCCCATCTCTTTTTCTTTCTTCCTTTTAAAATGGGAGTTTCTGGATCTGCCTCACTTTAAAGGGGCTGAAATATTCCAAGAAACCATCAACATTTCTTACTTTCCAGTTTTAGCTTCAGTAATTATCACTTAGTAAATGAGACATATTTAAAACAGGTGGCATCTCTTCACCTTATTGTCTCTTAGACAATAAACGATCTTCTTGACAAAGCAATTATTTTCTGCTGTCCCCCACACCTAGCAAAGCTCTGAAAACTGGTCCCTTAAAAGAAATATTCTTGTGAAGATCAGAGATGAGATTAAAGAAAAACCCATCTAGTAATCTGGTAGGGAGAGCCAGGTCTCACAAACAGCTTTGGTATTTTGCAAACCAGGATGTGCAAATAGATCCAAAAGGTGTGTGTTGGCTAAGGGGGACTCCTTCCAGGAGAAACAATATAAGACAGAGAGGAGAAAACAAAGGAACTGGGACAAAACAGCAGGAGTTTCCTGTTGCTTCTTTCCTTTTCTTAGTATACTTGGAGGCTAGAATTCATTTGTCTCGAGATAAAAGGAAACATTTTTATTATTCCTTATTGCTGGTATTGTTCTGCCAAAGCATCTAAATAGTCCTATACATACTTCCTAGAAACAACATTCCCTTGAAATTAATTTTAATAAAACATGAATGGTTCTGTGATGGGTACATTACTCAACCCTGCAGCAATAAATTAAGGACAAATACCCCAAGGAGAAGTCTTGCCCAAAACAATCATGTTCCTACAGAGTAGAAGTCTGAGATTCTGGAACATTGCAATTGTGAGAAATTAGATCCTGATTCTATAAGCGTATGTTAGCAACATTAGTGCAAGTAGTCTCCAATGTCTCTAACTGAGTAACTGCTTATCTCTGCTATAGAAAGATGCACATTAGTGCCCTCTGTAGATATTTTTCCGGACCCAGTCTCTGATGAATTATTGGGCTTTTTTCTATGTAAATACTCATACACCCTCTGTTTCATGGCAGCGGTTTTCACGGACAGGTAAGGCAAGTCATTTTGCCTTATCATCTCTTAAAAGAAGAATTGTGATCACCTTGAATCATAGGCCTCAAGCTGTATTTCAGATGTGGAAGATGTGCTTACTTTTGCCTGCCTCAAAGTGAAAAATGTTAAGAGTTAGTAGTTAAGAGTGTGCTGGGTTGTGTTGTTCTGTCTTTAGTTTTTTGAAATGCTTTGTGGTAATTGATGCAAACCAAACCACCATGCCAGGTAAGCGCTTAATGAATCTATTTTATAAGTAAGATAATGGTGTAACAGAGGAGCCAGAATCAACACTATGGGCTTACAAGGGGATGCCGAAGTAAGCAGCATATGTTTGATAACTACTGAATTCTTAAGGGTCTTCTTTACTCTCAAGAGACTTCACAACCTTTATCAGTGAGATTATTTGTTGAGTTAACAAAATGCTAATATCCAGGCATTTCTGCTTAAAACTACTAGTCTAGAGAACTTTTCCAACTGACAAAGTGAATTGCAGAGTAGGGAGAAAACTCTTCTCTGCACTGCTGCTTCTGCTGGCAGCCAGATTCAGGAATGCCTCCTGCCATGGTGCAGTGTGGGGTTCTGTGGTGGCGTGCTGGCAGCCAGCTGCAGGGCAGCTCCTGCAGGCAGCAGATGGCAGAGAAATCCAACCCCACCTCTGGGCGAACCTCAGGATGCTCATTTTTGTCATCCTGCTTTAGTTTGGTACTTAGCTCCTCAAGAGAAATATCATCTGTGCCTCTGCCTTTGATTTTATCTACAGCAGCAATGTAACTCCCTGACTGAGACATCTGGTTATTTCAGTACAACGAATAACAAATGATATTAACCAAGTTGTGCTGTTCTTTTCTTGCTTGGCCTCTTGTGGCCAAACAAGGAGTAACATGAATTTAAAACCAAAACATAATAAAAATCTAAGGCTATATAGTCCATCTGGATGTATAGAAGTTCTGTCTATAGCTAAATATCAAGCAGCAGAAACAGGGAATGGAAAAAAATGCCACTCAGAATAACTCAGTAAATGAAACTATATTTCATTCAGATATATTTTCTGTATCTGAATTGTCTTTGTCAGGCTTTGGCCAGAAAGGATCACAGGCACTTATTTGTCAGTACCTTTTATTCCATTAGTATCAACAATTGCTTGCCTTCCAAAAGTTGATGCTATTTTGAGTATAATTACAGGCTTATGTGTATATTTAATGTCAACCTCGTTGCGTAGGAAGAGCGTTTTTTAGGATTTCAGTTCTAGAACCAAATATGGGAAAGATTATAATGTTTGGGCATCTTTCTGCTGCTGTATCTTATACAGAAATGTTTGGTCCATATTCTTCCTCTTGTAATTTTGCCAAGCTCCAGTGATAAGGCAAGAATTAGTTTGGCCCACTGAGTCTACAAGAGCTAAAAGTCAAGTTTGCATGAGAAAACAAAAAAAAGTGACTATACAAGTTGAAAAATTACTTTGGTATTGAAAGGGGGATTTTAATACATTTTTTAAGTATATTGTTATGGAATAGCATTAAGAAGACAAACATATTTTCAAAAGAACAACAAGAGGAGTTATTTCTGTTGTTTATATTCTTTCAAAGAGCTACATATCCTCCTGAAACGGAGATCGGGGAGTTCGCTGTCCTAACAGGAATGAAAACAATATTCTGAAGAAGTCTCAGCTGACTGGAGTATATGGTCTGATTCACTAGTTAGTGTGCCAGATTAGGCTTGGCTGCCCTACCCCATTACCATGATTGTTCCTGTCTCTGCTGTTCAGTGGGGTTGGGTTCTCTGGTAGTCTACAGCTGAAGAGTTACAAACAGCAGCACAAGGACAAGAAAGTTCTCTTAGAAATTGCTTTTTACTAATTAATATCTAAAAATATTCTTATTCCAAACTGTCAGGATTACAGGTGGACAGATGATATTTTGAAAACCATGGTGCATGAGACTGAGATAAGTCTTCAGGATGTAATAAGTTAGCAGATGGCAAAGGAAACAATAGACTTTTTAAGCTTAACGAACTCAGAAGTTTATTTGCTCAGAAGTGTGGGAGTTTGCTGAGGTTTTTTTGAGATAGCTTGTGGCACAGTGAAGTGTTTCATTAGGAGTTGGGGAGTTGAAGCTGCATATGAAGCTTTTGGCTGCTGAGATCTGTGCTTGACTCAGAGGTTGTGTACAATATACTGCTGAGCTATATAGCTATACTTGGCACACAGCATCCTCTACAGGGATAGGCTAATGGATACCATGGCAGAATAACAAACTACAAAGCCGTGATGTTTGAGTTTATGAGGGCTTTCCGACTTAGTTTCATGTATGTATGGGGTTGTATGCCATAACTGTTTGTTTCATTAATTGGGAGGATCATTTTAATGCTCATTTACGGTTTTGTACCTTTTTTAAGATTGCCTTTTTCATGGCTATTATTTTGTATAGGTGAGACACTTGGGAAGAAATAGGAGCCTTCCCACCCATATAAAAATCTTTCTAATAATGCTTGCTATAGTCAGTAAGCGTTGAGATGTCTGCATTTTCCTGACCTTGCAGGTGGCAGAAATCTGCTGTGATACCAGATGTCCGGCTAAAACAAGAAATAGAGAGAGGCATTATTAGGACAGAAATTACTTCTTTTTACAGCTAAAATTTAATTCAAAATATACTATATAGGTTTGTCTCTGAGATTCCAGAGTGCATATTAGGATATTAAATTTTAGTATTTTCATGCTTAAAACTGTTCTGTTTTACTCATACTTATAATCATGTTTGTGCTCCAATTCTGAAGGGTTGAGAACGTTGTCTAAGATTATAAACTAACAATGGTAGAACTTAAACAAGGTCACCTGAATCTTCACTATGTGTGATATTCTGTTCACTTTATTTATCAATTAAGTAGATGTTCAAGAGACATACTTTCCCTTCAGTTCATACATGGTCGTTGTGCTTCTTGAATCCTCACAAATAGGCTTCAAACTGTAATAATATTGTGAAAACTGCAAATAAGTTTTGATAATTTTAATCCTTAAAAAGGACCACAGTCCAGATTTTTTAAAATGTAAATTACATTTTCTAAGTATTCTTGATTCATATTGATCTCTAGAAAATATAAATTTTAAAAAAAGAGGCAAACATCTGTGTTTATTCATAGCTTATTTTTTCTACAGCACATCGCAAACAGGCTTACACAAAATCAAATTTTATGCCTTCTTTGCTGCTGCCTAACCATACCCTCTTGCAGTGTAATTAATACTCTTACTTCAGTACAACAATATGAAGGCTTCTTTCTATGGAAACTCTTTCCTTTGGATATATCGCTGGAAACACAAGAGTTAGGAGAACTGCATTAGAATTATCCTACCAAGAAAAACTAGATATATGATTGCTGCTAATATCGCATCCTCTATTACTAAAATTCTTAATGGTTGTAGAGAAATCCATATAATTCACGATCTTTACTAGACCAAAAGAACAGCAAGGACACTTTACAGCATGAATCCAGAATATTCTCTGTATCCCCAGATGTGAAAAGTTTGAGGGTTTTAATGCATATCTAACTTAAGTCAGAGAAAAGCATGGTAAAGTATTTAAGTTCATTAACTACAAAGTCAGTAATTTTTTTTTTTCTATGCTTTGAGGCCAGTTTGTCAAAATTCTTACATAGTCTTTGTTTCCCTCTCTGTTGTTCCTTTTCATTTCTTGCAGTAATAATCATTCTAATTAAAACACTGGGTAAACCCCACAGTTTTTGCTCTTCTGTGTCTTCATATGCAAACAGAGCATGTGTGTGTTTGTGAACAATTGCACATTCATTTGCACATCTGTGCAGGTGTATGGATGTAGAGGTGTATATACTTGCATATACCTATGCATATTTACGCATGCTTGTGAATTAAAATCTGTAATAGGGAAATGAAAATTTAAATTGGCTACATTTGTTCATCTTTGAATTTATTTTGTTTTTAAATACACACCGAGGATGGTTCACATTCTTTTACTGGCAGATTTATTTCAAATCTCTGAATTAATTGACAGATTACTTTGTTTTTTTGATGCTTATAGCAGTGTCTTTGCCCTTTACAATAGGAAGGTTAAAGCAATGTAAAAGAGTACAACAAATCTGATACATGATCGAAGGTTACAGCAACCAAGAGTGGATGAGTTGTCCACGGAACACTAAAAGATTAAAAGAGGGTAAAAGGCTAAGGAAGACCAGCTGGCTCTGTAACATATTACTGTTCAGAGTGCATTTCTGCTAAACTGAAAAACAGGTTCAAACTGCAGGCTTCCAGGATGCTGCAGAGTGGAATGCATACCAAATGTGGTTACTTCAGCCTGGGTAAAGAGTAAGGGAACATGAACTATTGAATGTTATTGGCACTGTTAGCAGCTGTTTACTCTTTCTCTGGGGTATAGGTTAAGGACAGTGACAAAGCACAAAAATCCATAGAAAGGAAGTGGATAAAACCAAGTAGGCTTTGGAAACAATAATCCCTTATCAGTTGCAAAGTAGGAATGATATATCTTCTTTATATTGTTCAAAATTATTTATTTTATATGTATGCTATCAGAATAAACCTATAAGACATTTACAGCTTTTTTTCTACATATACCGAGAAAGGATTATTCTCTCAGTCTGAAAGTAGAGATCTGTTACTTTAACCCCTCTCTTTATCACAAATGTCTGTGTAACTTAGAGCCCATCTGTGGCCCACTGCCACAGGGTTATAAACAATATCAGCAAGGAGAGGTAAGAAAAAGATGATTCCTAAGTCACCAATCTAAATCAAAAAAACTTGGTTCCCATTCCCTTTCTTATACAGACTTCCTTTGCGACCTTCAAAAAATGTCATTGTCTTGTTTAGGGCTAGGTAAGAACGTGTGCTATATTTTCTGTACTTTTGTACATAACATATCAGTACACAAAAAAGTTTAAAAAAACCCCGAAACAAAACAACTGTCATTTGGAAATGGTTTGTAAAGGTCTTGTTCAGAGCTGTGAAATGTTGGCCACCATACACCTGGCAAGACCAAGAGATCCTTCTCAAAATGGAATTTTTCCTTTTTTTTTTTTTTTTCCCATATCCATTGAACGGAACTGAAAAAAGTTATTTTGAATTAAAATTGGCCAATTGTTTTACTGTGACAAAATGGTAGGGATTCACGCAAAGGCCTGCACCGAGGCACGTGAGTTCTTCTCAGAGAAGAGGAAGATTGTGTTCTCAGGTGGACACTTAGCACTTATTTTGTGTTCTCTAAGGCAATATATTACTTACAGTTCACAATATCAGTGAGTATGGTTTGTAAAATAATATTTTTAAAGAATTCTCTCCTCTTTTTTTTTTTTTTTTTTTTTTTTTTTTTTTTTTTTTTTTTTTTTTTTTTTTTTTTTTGTTGTTGTTGTTGTTGTTGTTGTTATAAATTGACTTTCCACTCTTCTTGAGATTAGATCAGAGAGAAAAACCATCTTTATATACTTTCTGGCATAATGGTTTCAAAGTAATTTTCCCCAAAAGCATCTTTAGTGTCTGTATCTGGTATATTTTGTGTGTTGCAACAAAACATCTGCTCAGCTTCTTCAGCAGCAAAGTGCAAAGAGCAGATTGAGTTTCATTATTTACATCTCATATCAAGCAAGACTGAGATAGAAGATCTCTTTTCTGCTTTTCTTTCCAAGAAAGCCTCCAATCATATATGGCAAATAAAATGGCTAATGGATTAGGAAGGGAGATTTTTGATAACTTCTTTGCATTCACCTGTTTACTTTCTGCAATACTTTGATTCTTTGAAGTTTTTCCCTAAAACAGTATCCAATTGTTATCATGTATATATATATATATATATATATATATATATATATATATATATATATTTTGAGCCGTTATTTGGAGACAGTTGTGAATTGCAGAAATATTTATGGTCAAGGAGATCATTTTGGGAAAAAATAATCAAAATACAGTTTTATTAAAAATGGTTCTCAGTGTGTAGTAGCAAAATCACTGTAGATTTATTAGTGAAGGATATAATGACTTACATGACTGCTATATAGTTATCTAGAAGAAAAGAATAAAAATAATGAATACTGCAGGAAAAAAAATAGTTTGTCTTCTGCTTTGTAAAGAAATCAGGTTGTGTGTTAATGTAGTTTTAATGTATTAATTGACTTCCAGAATATCTGTCAGAAGGCAAAACATTTTAAAATTAAACATAACATTTTAAAACCGCAGTACTAAATATTATGCTATCCTCTAACCGATCTATAAAAATAATTAGATTACTGATAATATCTATTTAGCCTACGGACATATTGTACAATATTCTTAGTGCCAGCCCTGTGAACCCTTTAAAACTAAAGAGAAATTCTAGCAGTCTTCAATGAAATTTTAACTGTTTACTGAAGCAGCAACTTACTCGGGTAAATAAACTGGCATTAATATGAAAGGCTGATATTGCAACTTAAATTACGAAATAAAGATCTGTATTAAAGATTTTTTTCTTTGCTGTTATATTAGTCTGTGTTGGGAAGCGTATACACTTTTTATAATTGTAGTTGTTACAGCTAACTATGCATCACAGCTGTGAGAGTCTGGCACAAGTGGCAGTGTGATGTCTTGGATCTAAGTATTTGAATGCAGGTGCTGCACTGAGGCCATGCATTGCTAGTAGAAGATAAGGTTAGGGTACAAAAAGGGAAAAGGCCAGTCGAGACTTTCCAGACTTTTCCTTTACCAGAAGTCTTTAGCATTTCTTTCAGTCTGTGTGGGAAGGTCTTTTTTGGCATCGTGATGTCTGATCTCGTCTTTGCCACTTCTGAGACTGTTTTTGTGCCTGTACACACTGAATGATGGGAGATAGGTGGGAGTAAAGAGCAACTGGCAATGCATCCTGGTCCCTTTGCGCTTAGCTCTTTTAACACAAGTAATCTGTCTTTCAGTAAATAAAAAAAAAAAAAAAATGGCAGGGGGGGAAGTGACTTTTATATTATTCTTTTGAGCAGCTGAAGCAGCTCCTGGTATTCCCTTAGGGCTTTCAGGAGCGCAGTTGTGATGTTGTCAACAAAGGAAAAATAGCACAGCAAAGCGAATGCAGTGCTCTTGTTCATCTGTACGTGGACTGATGCAGCTTTGGAGCAGCAGCTGCTGCCTTTTCTTAGCAATGATTTCTATGAATCTGAGTGCAGGGTAGCCATGAAACTACCTTGTTATCCCTTTGAAAAACAGCGTTGTTTAATCCAAAGGAAGTTTATTTATTATTAACACTAAACTGTAGGCACTCTGGTGTCCAAGTGAGCTTGGGCTGGGAAGTGTAATGGGGTCTTCTGGTACAGAAAATGATTTTGTTTGATTTCCTGACTTATGGTCAAGCTGACCTGCAGTTTGATGTCTTGGCCAAACTTGTGGTCATGAGCTAAGGAATGAACTTAAAGCAGAATGAGGTGGCAACAGAAAATGAGGAGAAAAGTTAAGTTTA
>NW_020955256.1:626375-668565 GCF_003031625.1 Empidonax traillii | reverse complement strand
GGAGCTCGCTAGCCCTGTAAGGCAATCCATCTACGTCCTGAGGACCTCGCTGCCACCGTCCAAGCTCGCTTGGCCCCGGCAGATGAACCTCAGGATTAAAGGGTGGGCTCAGTTCCGCGCACACTGTGTCTCACCTAAAAAATCCAATGCGCAGGCTGGAAGGTGGAAAGACCTTCCCCGGTTCTTCGTTCGCGAAGAGACTGGCCATTTCAAAGTTCTCCCAAGTCTGTAAAGAGTGAGTTACTGTCTTTGTGTGGCCCAATATAAAACTCTGTAAGTTTCTCCAACGGCAGCTCCACTTAGGCATGGGAAAATCACTTGGTGTTTTGTTGTGACCCCTGTGATATAACCAGGACACACTAAGAGTAGTGCAAATTCTTCTCTGTAGATATCCCGGTGTAGTGGGTTAGACTTGGCTAAAAGCCACACTCCCATCCAGCTGCTTCCTTACTCCCTCTCTGCTATCAAGGAAGAAACCTCATGGGTCAAGATAAAGACAGGAAGATCCCTTACCAGTTACTGTCACAGCAAAATGGACTCAACTTGGAAAAAATGAACTTAATTTATTGCCAATTAATAAAATAAAATAAAAGTTTAATCAACAAAGTCAAGCATCTGTTACAATTCCTCTTCATAGTGCTGCATTTCAGATAAAGCGTATTTACCTGTTTGTTTCTTGTTGTCACGTGTAGCAATTAGGTTACCCCTAAGATCTGGCAGAAAAGAGAGGGCAAATTTTCAGAAGCAGGGTTGGATTCATGTGGAGAATTGAAAACCAATGCAGATGTATTCAAAAGGCAGAATGCATGGGCTGAAGCTGTTTAAAAACAGAGATAGGGAGAGGTGTTTTGTTATGGCAGGCTGCATTTCAAGAAGTAAATTATTTTAATACCTGCCAAGTCTGCCCTTGCTTCTGGGTAGCTGCTACTAGGCCAATAGTAGCCCTGGCTGCTCTACCTGTCTTAACGTCCTAGACTGTCAGTCAGGTATGTAAACTACAGTGACCATTCTGAGTGACTGCTTTTGCAAGCAGAGGTAGTTCTGTGACTTGATTCATCCCTTCTTGTTGGCATATGAGGGCTGGCCTTGGAAATTATTGTAATCTTCCAGATCTTTCTCACCTGTTTTCTATCTTGGAAGCAGGCTTAACTCAAATATCGCTTCAACAGCTGCAGATTTCTGAATGTCTCAGTAATTATCAGCAGTTCACTGACTAGGAAAGTTAGCTGTTTCTCTGTTTTTCAGTGCTTGGCTACAGCTGTTCTACACCTGTTATAGGACTACAATTGTTGTACAGTTCTTCAAGTTGTATAGAATGATGATTTCAAGTATTAAATATATATACAAAATAATTTAAAGTACTTATATTTAATACTTAAAGCAATTGTTCTATAAAATGTTAGCGTTTAATTATAATATTATACATAGATATTTATATAATTTCACATAAATAAAACATAAATCACATATTCATGTTAGTGTAAAAAGTACTGTAATTGAACTTTATCTCACAAAGAATATTTGGAGATGCTTCACAATTTATGAGATACTATATAGATGATGTCTTGTTTTCATCAAAGGACTATGGGGGTAGAAAAGTCAAGCACTCCAAAACTCTAGAAAAAGAAAGGACAAGGCTGACCACAGTTTTTTCCATCAAAATCCTATCTGAAAACAATTTCAATTTTTAAAAAGTTTAAAGTCAATGTTGTCTGTGTGTTTATTTTCATTAAAAATGAATGATCCAAAATATTTTATTTGTTATTTTTTAAGAGATCTACTAAGAAATTCTGATGCAAAGCCTTGCAAGAGCAGAAATTTTATTTGTCAGGTATCCCCTTTGTTCTCTATTGGTTTAGCACTGTCATTCTTGCACTTTTTCTGTCACTGGGATAAGAGGCTGTCGTACATCATGGAAGAATTGGTGTAATGGTGAAGCCAGTGAATGATTTTCTGGAAAATAATAGTTGAATGTGTTGTGATAGCAAAACTGACTGTTGTTTACAGTGAAAACCATGCCAATGTATTTGGCTTACTTGATCTGGATGAAAGTATTATACCTCACTGTTGTTCAGTCGACATCTGGACTTTGGGTGGTACTTGAAGAAGCTTTTCTGCTACCTTTGTTATTTAACTTCTTAAATGGGAGGCATTACTGAAGTTTTATTGGGTTAATTTGTAAGCAGAATAACCTGTGCTTCTGATACCAACCTTAATATTGGAAACTCCTATTTTTAAAAATACTAAAAGCAAAATTGTGTTTGTATTTTGAGTGGCATTTATCCTAGAAAAATACATTAAATTGCTGAAAAACAAAAAGGAAAAGCAAAAATGCTGTCTCCAGGAAAGAACAAATAAACCTCCATGTTGCATGAACCCTTGCAATGGCATTTGGCACTCCACTAGAAATGGAAAAGTCAGTGTAGGGGAAAAAAGGGAACAGCTGTTTAGCTGCACAACATAATGATAGTACTTTATGCTTTCTTTTTTTACATGCATTTTAAGAGTCATGGAGTTACTAATGCAAGCTGGGCACTTTATGCTTGCCTCAGTGAACTCACAGTGAATTTCAAACCAAAAAAAATGGGAATTGAGGATGAATTGTAACTAAGAAAAACAATTTGTAAGATGAAACTTCACCTTAAACTTGCAAATGAACACAATATTACAGTACATTACAGGAAATTCTAGAGAGCTTTATCTAGTTTGTATCTAGTTCCAAATACTTTAAAATATATTCAGATTTTCCTTAATCTAAATGTAGTTAGCTCTTTGCAAGTCAGCTGGGACAAGTATGCAGGCTATTCCGCCTCAATTAGAGCAGCTATGCGTATCTACTGTCTAACTGCAATTATTCTGTACAAATTAAGGCACTGGTTTTCTCAACAAAGATTGCAAAATACTTCAGTCAAGAGCATCAGTCATTCTATTTAATGGTTTCCTACCCCCATACAGGTTTTACGTGTTCGATATGTCTCACATTACTAAATCTTCCACCTGATTGACTTCTTCAGTATTACACATCTCAAATAAAGCCTTTCCGTTCTGATAACTGCCTACAATACATTTTGTTATCTTGAACTGCATTCAGCCAAAATATGCCTTGTGTTAAGAATCCTAGTCATCCCTGAAAAACTTTTATTTCATAAATTAGTCTTAACACCTACCAACACCAGTTTTATTGTTGTTAGAAAATATGTCAGTTAGATGTCAGATACAGAAGAAGGAAGGCCCACTCATATGCCCTTTGTGGTAAATTGTTCAGATAAATGAAAAATATTTCAATACTGCCAGAGATTTGATTCACACCCTTTTGACCAATCAGCATTTTGAACTGTAAAAACATCCTCCCCCGAAAAACCATTCCCTTTGAAATTTTTAGAATGCCAGTCTTGCTCTAAAATGGAAATTAATTTCATTCTGATGTAGCTTTGTTACATGTTAAAGTGTATTTCATATGCCATTTTGTATGAAACGTGCACAATATAATTTCAAATATGTCTGTTTAATCCAGCTTTGGCACTGGAGTACTATCCCCTTGTGGGACGTGAAGTACCTGTTGAGTTGCATTTCCTATCATTTCTTTAGGACTCCTGTCTGTGTCTGGAATATATATTAGCATTTCCAAAATTCCATAAAATTGTTCACTTTGAATATGCACTGATCCAGCTGTCTACCCCAAACACACCTGAGCCCCTCAGTATTCCTGCAGTTCCACTAACCTTGACTATTCCCTTTGGCCTGCTTACATTTTGTTTCCCTTTCTTGATTGGATGAGCTAATTTTCCCAGGGAGGTACTTCAGAGCAGTTGACAAACAAGTAACACCTAGAAACAATTGCATCCTCACAGCACTTCTGCTGATTTTGTTGTAGTAACTGATTTTGTCTCTCTAGTCAGCAAACATTATTGTGATTGGATAGAAATAAGCATTACCACATCTAAAACTGCAGTTGTGAATATTCTCACTGAAAAAAAACTCTCTCCCTCTCACTGCAAGGGAAAAGACCTTGTAGCTGCCTTGTTATTTCTTTTTGAATCCTAAAATACAATTAAATCTGCATGATTCGACAGGTATATATGGGACAGTTTTTATACATACAATAGGAATGTTCCTTCTCTGGTGTACTAGCATCTTGCCTAGCACAGAAAGCTGATCATCATTAGGAAGACTTTCAAGAATGCCTCAAATGAAAGATGTAAACCATGATATTGAAATATCATCTATTTTGGGAATTCTGCTTGAAAAAACAGTATGAATGTAAATATATATTTATGCAAGAATGGTATATTAGCCTGGATGATTTGGAAAATTATCACTTGATCCACCTCATTGTCCATTCATCTAACCCACATTTCCTGAGCTTACCTATAATGATGTTTTAGGAGACAGTGTCAAAAACCTTGCTGAAGTCAAGGTAGACATCTGGATAAAAGTTCCAGTTTTTCATTTCGACCTCTTACACAGCAATCTCACAAGCATAACTCAGCAATTTCTGGAGGAGTTTCCTGGGAATAGGTTGGGATTTTTTTATAATAACACCATCATTGGATTTACTTTCTTACAAGTTAGTAGGAAGACTGCTGCTCTGCTGGAAAATCTGTAGTTCCTCTATGTGGCCAAATGTGCCTATCAGACTTCAGCTTCACTTTGTTTTCCCTCTAGAGTTGCTTTTTTGTTTTTCCCCGTATGATCTCTGTAGGAATCATATGCGCTGGTGGTGCTTTCTCGTGTTTCTCACTGGATTTTATGAAGCTCTTCTATGAGCACCATGCTGTGTAAAGGAAACAGCAGAACAAATGTGTTATGCTGGTTGGTGGCTAGCAGTGAGCATTCAGCTAACAGTCTCTGAAAGGACACAGCAGGAGTAGGTATTTGTTTTCACATAGCTGTGGCACTATTTCCTCTTCTGTACTTTGTAACTCACTGTAGAACATGGGGGCAGATATTAGCATTATGCAGTTGCTTCTGTTGCTCACTCGAAATTTCAGTCATGGTAGTACATAAGAACCAGATCAAGGCAAAGAGAAGGCAGATTTCTAAATGCCCAAAGACTCAGTAAGGTGCAGAGAATTGACCTTATGCGTTGTTAGTGGGAGGACTGAGAACATGCAATTCATTTGGGAGAAGGTATTTTTGGATTTTGAGTTGTGACTATGGCATGGCTTTTAAGAAGACAGATGCCATTCCAAAAGTGGCATCCATGAAAAGAACATGAAAGTAGTGGAATGGTAGAAGAGGCAGGTGGAGAATTGCATGCCTGATTTCAGAGCACATATATACCCATATGTGGAATTTAGTGACCTCTCATACATTTGTTAAGTTTGGAAGGATTGAGGCATATATAGAATCTGGACCGCTGCAGGTTGACTGTCACTATCTGTTTGGACCACATGCATAATTTGGTGGTTTTTTTGCAGGGAGAGGGCACGAGGGTACGGAGGTGAGGAGTGGGGGAGGGGGGGGTTAACACACCAGAATTCACCTGCTCAGCCATTATCATATACTTGGGTTACACAATTATGTTAAACCGTAATAATTCCTCTGAAATTGAATCATATTAATTGATTTTAGTAGGGTTGTTATGGTACATATGAAAACTTTGCCCAAAGATATAAAATAACAGCTATTACATGATAAATTTTTAGGCAGGCAGTGATGCCAGTTAGTCTTGTTGCAGAACATTTTTACTTGGTTTTACTTTAAATTTAAAAACAAAATTATGGTCTTAACTGTGGGAATGTAATAAAGTACTATCGTCTTTTTTTATTCAGAAAACAACGTGGACAAAGAAATATTATAGTCAGCCCTGAACACCAAGGGAGAAACATACATGAGATTATACATGCTAATCTAATTGAATCCAGTACACCTTCTTTTCGTCTAATTTTTGAGAAGTTTGATTGCTCATAATAAACTAGAAGATGATAAGTGTAGTGAAAGCATCATAAGAATGTGGGTTTCCTTTTATGTGAGAATTCTTGCACTCCATGTAATGTCATTTTCCAAAAATGAGTAGTGAAAGATGTTTGAGAGAAAGCTGTAAAAACCTATAAGGCACTTAGTTGTGTAAAACTAAACCACAGGGACAAATTTCTTTCTGACCTATGATTTTCATCCTTCTGAATGTGACGGCAGATACTGCTGTTACTCATCTAAAGTGTCATAGCAGTACCTCCTAGGGATAAGTACAGTACTGTAAAAACATTCACCTAGGGCTTCAGCAGTTAATGACTGTTGTCTGAAAGATGAGGAAAAATGGGCATTTACCCCTCTGCCTAAAGCAGCAAGTAACCCAACCTCTAGTACTGGTACTGAGTCCTATTGTAGATGAGGATTAGTGCCAGTACATTATTTTTCTGCGTGCAACAGCTGTGAGTAATCTCCCCCTAAAATCTGACTGAGAGCTAACAAAAATAAAACTAAAACATCTGTGCCAGCTATGCACAGCTGTGTCTGCCTCTGTGGATATTTCTGCAGAGCATTCAGTATGATAGTTGATCAATTTTTTTGCACCCTATCGATTCATAGGAGTCAATAGAAGAATTAAAAGTAAAATTTTGGGAATAATTTGATGTTTCTTACATCTTTTCTGATTCCGCTGATTCTTCTTCCTTTCCTAGTTTTCCCTACTTCATTCATAACAAAATACTTTCAGGCAACCGCGTCAGAAAATAAATAAGCAAAGAAGCTGTCCTATCACTTCTGCACTCCTCCTTCCATTCGTCACAGCATTACTCAGAAATTACTTCTACTGAGCCTTGTTCAGGGAAGCAGCTCAGTGTACTTAATAAGAACTTTGAATATTCTCATTTCCTGTTCTCTTGGACCTGGTTATATGTTTTCTGTCTACATCCATGAGTCCAGTGATCTCTTAATCAGATGTAAATCTGGACCAGGACAGCTGCTCTGAATTCCCTATTACTCTTGCGCTCTTTTCAAACCCCAGCATTGAATTGTTTACTTCTTCTACTTTATCACCACTCTTGTAGTGTTGAAATTCCCTCTACACTATAAGCCAGTGGTATGAACATCACAGTAAACTTTGAGCAGGTGTCCCAGTTTATATTCCAGTTCCGTCCCCTTTAAAATTTCATTTAAAAACACTATAGCTTGATAACCACACTTTTTTCCTGCTCAATCACATATGATATGCACATCTAACATTTCTCATTTCCAGAAAGGATGTAGTAATACCTACTTAATACCCAGATTAATTCTCCATATTAATCCTCTCACCAGTTGTGTTAATGCATGGATATCTGTATCATTTGTGCTGCCCTCTTTTACTACACTTGTGGCAGATTCTGAATGATAGGAAAACAAAAACTGAAAATCAGCACTTAAGGCAGCCTCAGGAATATAACAGCAACATACTGAGTGTTAACCCTTGATGCAAGCAGAAATAGCTTATTTTATTTGCTAATAAGTCTTTTAGTCTGTCTTAGATATAAGCTTCAGCAGAGACTTGCTCAGTTAGTCTAGGACCATTCATGAAAGACCTACTGCAAAGCTGCTTTGGACATTCTCCTCAATTCCCTATGAGTTGTTTCTAATGTATTTAATTTAGAACTGGTCTTCAAGATATCCCAGAGGATCAGTGTTGCACTGGAATCATAATTAGAATACATTTTATTGAACTAAATTTTAGGAAATAAGAAAAAGAAAACCTTTGATAACTCTTAAGAATAAAAACATCTAAACTGTTCTTACTGGGCAGAAATAAGCAAATTCACATCTTAACTGTATAGAAAGCCTAGACGGATTGGATGCTGCACAGGGAGAGATTGTGTCACTTATTTGTTAGCTGCATGTTGATAAAGATTGTCTTTGTTGTTTGCTTTGCGCTCTTCTTGGCAACCACAAAGGTGTTGGTAAAACCATGAACTTACAGTTCCAGAAGCAGAGTCTCTTGGTTTCTACTATTGTGAGATATGAACTTCCTGCTTGTTCTACGCATGGATGAGCCTAAATAAGAGCTTGTGTAGCATCCTGCATTGAATGCAACTGGAAAATATTTATCTTTAATGAGAACAAAATGTGCTTCCGTATGGACTTAAAGCATTTTTTACCAAAATCAAGCCATTAAATTTTAGTTATTCTTTCAATTGATAATTATCTGAGATACAGTCATACAGAATTAGTTCATACGGTTCCCTACTGTGTTAAGGAACAGTCTCTGTGTTGAGACACAATTTCTCCACTTCTACCATTTGAGAGAGTCCAAAGAATAATTAGCTTCAGTCTTTTTTAGTATGGTGTATGGTGCTGACGTTCACATGTATTGGAAATTAATAGGAAGAGAAGGTGAAAAGGAGTTGGTTTAGGTTAGTGAAATAAAGAATAATTGTATAGCAAGGATAAACTGTAAATATGTAGTATGTGAATTGTGCTAACTCCTGATTTTTACTGCCCACTGTAATTAGCCTGGAGAAAAAATTATTACAGGAATCATATAGAGTAATTATGCATGCAAGAACCATAATTTTAATTTTATCTAAAATTAGCTTCTTTTACCTGCATTTATAAACTTTGGTATACTTGATAACACTTCTCTGTTTATTCATAACACAGGGTGCATCTTTCTAATAACTCAAATAAGTGTCTGATTTTAGCAAAGTTGAAAATATTTATGTGGCTTAAAAGTAGAGTTTTGAGTCAGTCATTTGATTATATCAATATTCTTATTAAACTTTACAATCAGAAAAGAAAGTAAATAATTTTTGGCTACATATCCAATGTTATATACATCTTCTTAGATAATGTCCTCAAAACATCATCGTTTAAAACCACTAAAAAGTCTTGTTTCTTCTCCGTTTATATTTTAGTATCAAACTATCACAGGCACAGATTTGTCTGTGTTTTAACAAACTGTTGAAAAGTTGCCAAAGCCTGAGCAAACACAGAATCAAAATATGATGATTATAAACTTAATCCAAGCCAAATTTATGGCTGAAAAAAATTGGGTAAACTTCTGTTATTATCACTTCTCCTTATTATTATTCCTCATGTATTTGATTTGGTTGTACTTATCCTTGTGGAGTGTCCCTGGTGGTGAAGTGGTTAAGGCACGGCGCTGTCAACACCGAGACACGAGTTCGATTCCCAGTTAGGACACTCCCCAGGCAGATGGAGCTCGTTAGCCCTGTAAGGCAATCCATCTACGTCCTGAGGACCTCGCTGCCACCGTCCAAGCTCGCTTGGCCCCAGCAGATGAACCTCAGGATTAAAGGGTGGGCTCAGTTCCACGCACACTGTGTCTCACCTAAAAAATCCAATGCGCAGGCTGGAAGGTGTAAAGACCTTCCCCGGTTCTTTGTTCACGAAGACTGGCCATTATTTATCCTTGTAAAAGTTTTCATGGTCAAATTTAATAGGAGGTTCAGGGGTTGTGTGTGTGTCTTGCATCAAACAGACCGACTCTGATTCCTATCAAATAATCAGTACTTGTTTTAATGTAGTTGCAAAGCACTGTATGTTGGTGGAATTCAGTTAGTGTTCTTAGTTAGATTGGATAAAATGTTTTACATTGGTTTTGAAAAAGTAATTTCAGTGGTTTTTCTTCAGTTGTTAAAGTTTCCACTTCCAGTTAATGTTCTATGGTATAGAAAAGATTATGGGCATATAATGAAGACATCTGGATGATGAAAGAGCAAAAGAAAAATGATAGAACAGAATCTTTAATTAAAAACCATCTTCTAGCTCAATTTCTATTTAACCAGTTGTCTAGTGTTTACCTCCAAATCGTGTCGATATAATGGTTTGGCAAGTTCATGTGAAAAAGAGACATACTTCATAAAATGACTGAACTAATACTTAAAATTATTAATAACTATAAGAAGGATCTCCTCATAGGCAGCTTCATATAGTTTTCTATATTTTAAAAGAGCCAGTTTTAAGGAATTGAAATTTCAAGTTTCAGAAACACAACTTAAGGGCCAAGTAATACAAAACTTTTCCCCCCTCACCCATTGGTGTAGAGTTTATTTTGTTGTTTATAATCTCTAGGTTTTGGTGAATTACCTATTTGTCCTTAATAATTGATGTCATCTGTACATTGCATTGGTTCATTTTACATTGCCTAACAACTTTGTTATTTACTTTCACTATTACAGAGAGACCTAGAATAGAGAAAAACTGTTTCAGTGCTCAAATTACTTGAGAATGCCAAAGAAGTTATTTAACTTGTGGTAAGCACAGGGGATTTTTAACACATTACTGTTAGAAAGGGGAAAATAGAGTAAAACCTGTACGAGTCTGCAGGGAGATCAAGAACTGAAAAGCTTAAGACTTCATTTGATTAAGAAAAGTCTCAATGAAGACTGTAATGGAAATGTAGAAGCAGATATACCTCATGAGGCTACTTAATCAAACCTGTCATCCATGGCAGGATCAAATATGCTGAAATTAATCCAGACTGATATTTGTCTAGTTGCCTCCTAAAAACCTCTGAGGATGGAGATACTGTACTCTGAGGATACTGTACTCTCTGAGCAGTCCATTCCATGGAATATCTGTTCTTTACTCTGAGGGTGTCTTGTATCTTCTGCTCTGGTAGGCCATCTGATGTTTTTCAGTCTTTTGTCCTGTGGGTATTAAGAGCAGAGGGCCACTCTGTTCTTCTAACTGTTTGCCTATTTGAAACACTCCATGATATCTACCTCTTTTACCTCTTTTCTTATTTGAACACAGCTAATTCCTGCACTCTCTCTATGTAACTCATGTTTAGCAAAGAACTAAATGTTCTGTTGTTTTCCATTGAAAAAAACCTCATTTACCCATATTTTCCTTTAATTGTGTTGCTCAAAACTAGGCAGAATAAGCCAGCTGAGTATTCTTCAGCACAATAACTACCCTCAGTGTATTACATGTGTTATATACATGCCATGTTGAAGTATGTTTCAACTTGATCTCATTGCTCTCTGTAATTCTTGGTTAGTTGGTATTTATTTGAGGAGATGTTCAGGTTTTTTATTTATGCCCTTCTGCAGCCTAGTAACTTACTCTGCATTTTTAGTCTCCATTTGTTTTTCTAAAGTTGCTCTTTTTCCTTTGTCTGGTACATTTCAGGGATATCTCTTCAACTCTGATCCTGTCTCTTTGGCATTTGGAATCTTTCCAAAACTAGTACTGTAGGTGAAAGGCATGTTCTCTAGTCAGTCCTACAAGATGATGTAAACTTGGGATAGATGAAGATTCAAGGCCTGTGACTGATAATTCCTCTGAGAAAGCATTAATTGATGTGTACATATCATGATAGAAATTTTGCCTGAACTGTGTTTTCCCAGCTTGCTTGGGAGACTGTTGCAGAAGACACTATCAAGGAGAGACCCAATTTCTAAGCTACGCAGACTAGATTGGGAATCCATCAGTCAAATTTTTCTGGCACTACGTTTGGACAACCTTAGTTAATTTTTAAAGTGTGTTAAATACTAGAAGGGTTCCATGGGTAAGCAGCATATGGTTTTAGGGCTAAATAGATAACAAAACACAATAGAAGCAACCAAGGAATGAAAATAAATTGCAAGAGTAACTGTTGAAAGAATGAATGTTAAGATTCCATCCTGAGACCAAGGGAACACTATTGCTGGGTTGTTTAGATAGTTTATTGACTTTCCCTGGTTCAGTCTGCATCCTAGTATTCTGTGTTTACTGTTGTATCCTCGGAGATTCATAGCCTTGACAAGCTCACAGAGGATACTGAGCTTCTTTCTTTGCCTGAATGTGGGCAAAAAGAAGTGTATAAAGTAGAAAACCTGCTTTGTTTGATAATGACAGCCTCTTAATGATAACCACCAAAAGATTTGGAGATTACTTAAAAAATCATATGTACTTTTTTCTGATCATTAAATGCAGAGAAAAAGAACAATAAAAAAGAAGGAAAGATGGTCATTCTTGCTTGTTTCATTTGTTTTATAGAGTTTTGGTTGGTTTTAATATTTCTTAAAAGAAGTTCTCAGGTTGGTATCAGTTGCTTTCAAATTTTGGGCAGAGTGTTGGCTTTTTCATCAGGTAAGCTTATTCTGGTCCATTTGAGTAAAAAGTTGTAGGGTAATCCAAATAATCAGACCATTATTCATTAAAGTTCATTTAATGAAAGCAACAGATCCATGTGTAAAATCTAAGGTGCTTTAACATCTCAAAGCTGCTGTGGTCTGAGTTTCCATTACTGATACCTACCAGTGACAGATGGAGTAAAAGTGTTTAAAAACCCAAATCATCAGAATCAAGAGTAAAGATCACCAAGGTGTTGCTTAACATACAGTTTCTGTATCTATGCCCATATAAACCCATAGGGCTGTACCCATTGGTAGGTTGAGTCTTCCATCTCCGAATTCAGAAAAATTTACTGGAGCATGAGGGAAAGATTGGTTAAATCATATGTTGGGTAATTCATTTGAGAATCCTTCTCAAAGTTCTGGAGCAGTCCATATATACTCAACCTGGTAGTATTTTTCTTAAAAGTGGGATGTGCCTTTCTTCTTGACAGGAGTCTAGGAAGGAGGAATGCCAGCTAATACAGTCTGTAATTAGCACTTACTTGCTGTCCTAGAAGACCCTGAGAGCAAATTTTCCTTAACTGTATTTGATATGATTTTTTTGTTCCTTCCTCAGTTGAATTTGAGCACATAAGCTGCTTGTCCATATAGAGAAGAGTAAGGATAAAGGAGAACTGTCTCACTAAAACTTCTGGAAGTCTCCTCATAGATATGGAATGCAAAATACTGTAGTATCATATGAAAAGTTTTCTAATATCAGTTTTGGCTTTGTTCAGTGATCTGACTTCCCTCAATTTGTGCCCATACAGTATAATACCAACCCACTTAACCAGATATTCAGATGTGCAATTACATGTAGGGAAGGATAATCATGCTTATTTTACCTAGTGTTAGCAGCCTCACTCTGGTTTTGCAGCACAGAATACATTAGGGAAGTAAGAAAAAAAATATGACTGTGGCCCAATTAGCTACCACGTTATTATTTATAGACTTATCTAATGCCATTTACAGGATATGAAAGAGCTGAACAATAAAAAAGTGAAACTGTGTTTATATTGCACCGTAAAATAAAGCATGCCAGCCTGTTAAAGGCTAAATCAGTGTGAATCTCAGGCATCATCAGTTCCTTTCTAAATATTTTTATCCCTATAATGAGGCTCTGATGCTGGATAATTTATATTCTACTTCCACTTTCTATCTTTTAGATATTTTAGATATGATAATCATGTTCCACAAATCATTGATGAAATTCAGGATTTGTTCTTAAATACAGAATCTGTATGCTCTCAAAGAAGAATGGAATTGCCGTAATTACCTTGCAGTTCCTACTTTATAAGATTTAGGGTAGTATTTGTAAATGGCTTATGCAAAATTAATCATACCTTGCAAGCTGCATGAGGAGAATTGATCACAGCAACACAGCTTAATCCAGTGGATGAAGCGTTGTTTACAAGACAAGAGAACCAGACTGGTACAAAGTTCTTCTTGCTGTTCCACTTCTGCATGCTATTATACGAACAATGTCATATCCCCAGGTTGCTCCATTTTTTTAGCCATCTTTTACATTACGTATGTTTTAGAGGAAGAGTAATGTCTTGTAATGTTTTTCTTCACCATTAGGAAAACTCAGCCTTGATGTTACTGCAAACTATAAACCACAGCTGTAATTCAAATAGTAAGTCACAATTGCCATCCAGTGTTCATTAATAGAAGTCATTTATCGTTCAGGATTTGGCTGATATAGCATCTTAAAGGCACCCAAAGCAAGTGCAGTGTTATAAAGGCACCTAAAGCAGGAATATATAAACTCATGGCTAGGATACCTCACTGGAGAGCAATGGGAATTCAGAGCAAATAGATGGAAAGAATTGGTTAGTTTCAGTCCTCTGGTTACCCAACAATGAAAAATCCTGCTGAAACACCCTAACAGTTTGATTCTCTAGCAGCAACAGGAGAGAGTATTCCCAAATTGCAAATCTGAGTAATAAATAGGCACAATCTCAGAAAAAGGGCCATACATAAACTTGCCATTAACTCCAATAGCTTCTGCCACTCTGATAGTATCACACCCATTTTCCTGAGATTTAGTTTTACCACCTGGTCATCAGCTGTCTGCTTCATTATTGACCAGACGCTCTGTAACATGTTTGCCAACATATTGTGTCTTAGATGGAAGAAGGGACTATGCAGCTGCTTTTCAGCCACATGCAGAGAATAGCTTTGCATCCTCATTTTGTTTTTCAGCACTCAGGTGTTCAGTGATGTTTGTCAATAGTGAGGAAAAAGAATAAATGTATAGCATGTCATGTAATAATTTTAGAAATTAGTAACGATTCTCTTTGGCAGTACTAAGAACAGAAGTATCAGTCTCTCATAGAGCAGGCCTTTTCGTTCTCAGTATACAGTTCATGTTAGAAAATGTGGGGATAGTAAAGGGGTTCTTTAATTTGGGGCTGGCATGAGCATCCTTAGAAAGTACTAGAAACTCATCTTGTGCAAGAAATGCCATGAATTCAGCCCTCAAAATCCTTGAAAAAGTATTATTTGAGCCCTACCAAGACAAGGACATTCAAAATCAGCAACTGCTTTCTGAAAAAAAGATTGTTTTTTTGTAAATGACAACAGTAAAAACAGTCAATAGATTCAATATTAGTCCAGGCGTCTGTCTTCATCTGTCTTATCCTTGTCTAAAAATCTGCAGAAGTGATACAATTAGCAACTTAATATGCAATATTCATATTTTGGCAGTTTATTTCTTTAAAAATCTAGGTGTGACATGACAGAAAAGTTGAGACCAATGTTTTTTTATATTAGGCACTTTCTAGGTTTTACTTTCCTGGTGTAATGACTTGCCTGGCAAAGCATTACAGTGTCATTAATTTCTTTTGTTGAAAGTTCTTCACTTGTACCAAAAATAATTCATGGGAACTTAGGTTTGCACTGTTAGATTTAGGCTGAAATAACTAAATTATGAAGTATCATGTATTTTCTGTTTCACCGGAAAGTAAAAAAAAACCAACAAATTTATTGCGCTAATTGGGTAATTAAATATGAAAAAAGGTCACAGAGTTACCTAATCTGCATAAGTAGATAGACATTCTAAATGAATACATATGTACACATTTGGGATAGTTTGAATAGTAGCCTAAATCCTTGTGCATGTTAATATGAATTACATACAAACTTGTTTTCAAGAAAAATTTCTCTAAGGCATGAATATGTATTTGTATATTTTGGAATTTTTAATGAAGATTATTATACAGACTGCAGAATAAAAGATGTGCACATTAAATTAATAAATGCTGTACATAAGTGAACTCTTAATAGATTCCCTTCTCCCATTGGTTAAATTACTAATTACACTATTTCTTCAAAATACCAATATTTTAGTCCTTCTGCAGTTTGATCATTTAATGGCAAAGATAACCAGGGAAATAAAGATTCAGTGTTACCAGCATCAGAAAATTATTTTCTGTATTTTTAGTGTGTGCTTCTGCAGTTTTCATTGAAAGAGAATTCCATATTCTTTGTATGATATTTTTACCATGAAAATTGAGTATCCTTTTGGGATAAATGTGTCAACAGAAAGGCATATCACAAAAATAAATGGAATAATTGCAAGCAAACAATTTTCAGCCAGTGTTCTCAGGACTCTTTTATTTTTATTGATGTTTCCCTCACTCTGGGAATCTTTCCTGATAATGTAATCTTGAAAACAGTTTGGTCCTTCTCTGACCTTTGCATTCAGAAACATTTGTTGGAGTGGTTTTGCATGTATTTTTTCCCCTAAGGTATCACAGGAAATTCTGATCAGGGACAGTATCATTTAAGTGTAAAATGGCTCTGCACAAGATCACAGGTTTAAAGGAGGCACACAGATAATATTTCTTTCACATTTTTCATACAACTGCCTCAGTTTTATCATTCTGGCACTTTTGTATCTGTCTACCTCAATAGATTAAGAAATATATTAGCAACAAGGATGCACCATCAGGTAAAGGACATTTGAATTTAATTTCTCTCCAGCATTGGGCTTGACTGGATGCCTTGCTATCTTTCTTGTTTGGATCAGTGTATCTGTGTTGCAGACCCTCAAGCCCAGTTTGCTGATTTTACTTGCTCTTTGTTGACTCAGGTTTGAAAAGATAAACTCAGTACTTGTTGGAAACAAGGAATAACAAACCCTATTGCTTTTGTACCTTACTTGTGGGCTGCAGGACCCCATGGAAGTGTTTGCACTGCTCTGAATTTGGTGGCTGCTTCATCCTGTACCATTTTGCCATGGACTGTCTGCACACTGGGTCTGCAACATCCTCACACTGTTAGACCTGAGACTGGAGCAGAGCCCTCCAGCTGACTCTTCCATTGCACTTGAGGTAGTGCATCAGCTCTCTGACTGTTTTTTAACTTTTAACCTTACTTTCTGACAACCTGGCCTGAGCTATTTTCTAGTAATGCCACCTTAGGGTATAAATCAGTTTACCCTTTCCACATCACTTCATTGAAAATGCCAAACAGCAAAAAAAGGAGATCTCAAAAGTGGTTGCATAGCTCTGATATCCAAATAGAAAAACTCTTTCTTGAAGTTAAGATGGCTCAGAGCTTTTGCATCCATTCAAAAATATATCCTTCTGGCAGCTGCAGTGGCTTCTCATATTCATCAGTTAGAATCAAGAAGCTATTCTAGCAGAGGAAAGAAAAAGGCATGAGTTAGCATGTTGCCTAGTTATCTTAAGCGTTTCCCCATACCAAGCTTTCAGAAAAAACTGTCACATGTAAAAGTTGAAAAACCTTACTAACAAGGATAATCAATCTTTTTAATGACAAAGTCTTCGCAGAGTCACAGTGCAAAATTCTGATTATGATTAAATTCCTTAGGGGATGCATGACTGACAGCAACTCAATCTGGCTATCGCAGTCATAACTTGAGGTGGGGTTAAGTTGCACTGTTTGCTAACCAGAGGCAAGAAATACAGACTGGCATGTTGAAATGCACAGAGCATACTATATCTTTATGCAGGGCAGGATTAAGTCTTCAGTACTTTTGCCCGAAACTCTTTCTGATCTTTTTCTTTGCTCTGTAGTGCATTTGACATTCCAGAGGAAGGCACAAACCAGCACAGTAAACACTTTCAAGGTTTACTGCAAGGAAAATTGTACAAGTTATCCTGAGTCCAAGCTGATATTACATTCTGCCATGTGCATTTGTTGTCTTGGTAGCATTAAATAGGTGATGATGAGGTTTAGTTAGATTTTTCCATTTCTTATTTCGTGTAAGGGTAACCTTTAGCTAATGGTCATTGTTAGCCTCCCCTTGTCAAACTACTGCCGGAGGAAATATGGCCAGAATGCATCTGAACTGTCCAGAAATTCCCAGCTGTCTTCTGAGGTGCTCAGCTTTTTGGCATTCTTCTGAAAAATCTTACAGCTTCTTTAATCTATGCCTATAAGAACAGGAGTGAAGAATCCTGCATGCTATTTAAGAAAGTCCCCCCTCCACAGTTCTGTTTCTTGTACTTGGTGCAGCTTGGGCTTGGGAATCAAAGGTAGGATGTTCTACAGAAAAATGTTGATCATCGCCCATAATCCAAACTTCCAAGATTTTTGAAATAATTTCTAAATCTTCGTGTGAGCTCTACAGAATAGCAGATCTTTTTTTAGAGTGTTTAGAGACAAGCATGTCCATAACAGGGAGCTGAGTTGTCTAAAATAAAGACCTTCCTTTAAAAAGGATGCAAGAAATAAAAACCTGGAAAGAGTTGCATTTCACAGTTACAAAACACTTCCCCGCCTTCTCTTCTGTGTTCCTCCCTATATTCTATTCATTATAAGCCAGACAAAATCTTATAAAGAATTCTTTTGTTTGTGTTTAAAAGAATGTAGTGGTTTTGGATCCCAGACTTCACTGACTGTCAGTGAGATCTGTGATCATAAGTGACTCAAGCCTTTTTGAAAAGTCCCATCCTTAGTCATCCCCATGGCTGTGTTGCCCTTGCAGCCCTCCAGTCTTTGCAGCATCAGGTGCCTTTGTGTAGAGGGAACAACCTGCTTGACAAAGAAGTGTCAGCCCACAGCAGGATAGCTAGCCTGTTGTGGAATAGCAGCTGTCAGAAGAAAAGAACAAGAGTTTTGAGTCTTTCTTTTCCTTATCGCAGATGACAGCTGAGGGAAATAGAGCTAGGTTTTAATTCTGGAAACAGTTTTTATCTTGGAAAACAATTTGTTTTCTTTTCTTTTTGTTTTTCCCAGTGTATTAGGGTATACTGTCCCAAAAATGTTAGAACCAATCCATGGAAAGAACGCTGTCAAACTTCTTGATTTTTTTTTTTTTTACATTTATAAGCTTTATCATAATTTTTTCTTTCTTGAAGACCTTTGACTTCAGTTAGTTTGCAACAATAAACTTATTGTAAAGACTAGTGTACACCCTGCTAATGTTTTGGGTTTTTTCTTATCTTTAAGATGTAGAACTAGCACAAAAAGGTTTTGTAGTGAAGTTGTGTACTGTAGAAAAGGCTTCTTTATCAATAACAGTTTTCTGTTCAGACAATAAAATGAAGAGTGAGGTGCTTGTGCAATTTCTTCCAGAAGTGAAATGTTCAAGCTGACTTGCATGGCTAATCAAGACAAAAAAATAAGCCTAAGCTTAGTTAACTGAAAGGCATGACTAAGCAATTACCCGCACTGTATAATACTGTTTCCATGCAGCCACCCACATGTTTTACTGATCCTGAGGACAGTAATGATGCAGTTCTGTCTCGTTTTGAAGGAAGTAAAGAGAGACCTTTTAGACGTATGACTCTGTGGTACCCACCTCATCACAAAAATAATATGCTGCTGAAGAAAACCTTATATCAGGATCCTTGTTTCATAAAAACACCAGCTTAATTGTGATGGAGAGTAAAAATTATATGTTCTGTAGTAGTCAGGCACCTTGTATGAAAACTGCCATGATTACTTAAAATTCTTTAAAATATTTAAACAATTACTTGATAGACCTAGAGTGAATGGCCAAAGTGTTTAAGTAACTGTTCTATAAATACTGTGTCTGTCTTTTAGACTGGATGGTCACTCTGCTAATCTTTTGCGTGCTAACTTGCTACTAGGAGGTGAGACAGAGATTTCAACCACTTAAGGAGAAAATAAGAAGCAGAAAAATGCATAAGTTGGTAGCCCCCAGATTTCTGGTTGGTTCAGGTGCTATTCAAAAAGATATTGCCAAGTTAAAGGGTGGAATATTGGATAAGCATACCAGCAGTTGCATACTTATCACAGTCTGGAATCCAATGATCCAAGGTTTGAGTTGTGTTTAGTAAGCTGAAACTAAGTATTAGAAGGAGATCTTGCTGTCTAGTGCTTAAACACAAATGCAGTCATGTTTATTGAATCAGATAGTGAAGTTACCATAAGGCTCAGAAGTCAGTGCTGTAATTTAAAATTAGGTATCTTTCCATTTGTAAAGCCACACAGTGGAAGCATTTGAAAAGTACTTACCTGTTATAAGTATTTTGATTTAGATGGTAACGTTGAGTAACTAATAAAAGTTGTCAAAGCAGAATATATCTTTATTTCAATGATGATAATTTAAAATGAACATAAGTCTCTAACCCAATGTAATGGTTACAGTCAGTTTTTGAAACAGTGGAACATGCATCGTGGGTGTTAGAAAGTCAATCTCCAGGTATACCTGTATAAATCTTGCTGTGGCAATTCTAAAGAAATATCATCAGAGTGTGATTTAGATATATTTTGTTTAGAACTGTAGTGAAAAAAGCAGGCATAGCCTCATGGCATTGCTGTGCCTCTTTTCCTATTCAGAGTTCTCAATGCACATAGTGCCTCCTTTTAATGCCAGCTCAAAGTATAGGCTTATTTCACACTGGAATGGTCTAATCTGCATGGCATTGATAAGACAAATCTAAGTTGGCATTGCTCAGTTCCTTGATCTCATGGAAATAGTCTTTCATATAGTTCAAAATACATGGATCACTGCCTGTGGTTTGTGAGTTTGAACAATTTGGGTGAAGTTGGCTGTGATTTTGAAAACCTGTTTCTTCTTCCTTGTACAGAATTAAGTCAGGAAAAAGTACTGCAAGTCGTGAGTGTCATGGAAGGTTCATCTAGTTGCAAATGAAAGAAGTGTCAGGCCTTTGGGGTTTAACTGGAATCCTTGCCATGTTAAAATGGGTCTTTGTAAAATTTTGCTGTAAACTGTAGGCAGCCTCCCTGGAAAATTATTTCCTTTAACTCTTAGCCTTTCAAGGACTGTGTCATGATGCTACCTGCATCATGAACAAACACTGTAATCTCTGGATAAATAGAAATATATAATAGGAGAGGATTTAGTTTTGACAGAACTCAGTGGGATGTATATTAACATGACTACCCATTAACCAAGTTCCTGCCTTGAAAAGGCATGTTTTTAAGAGCTTCCTTAACTCTCACTGGTTTTACACTGCCAGATAGAATGATGGAAATTAACACAACCACTAGCAGATGTTAATCATGTAGCTTAATGCACTGCTGGAGGGCATTCGCATTATGGTGGTGAGCATGGTGTAAGTGCCTGTACAGAACAGATTAGACCATGTTGCCCTGTGTGTTTTCAACAGATGCCACACTCTCCACTCCAGAGAACCTGCTTGTAATGAAGCCATCAACTACTTTTATTCTGGCTCAGTGTCAGTATTTTAGTCTATCCTAGTTTCATGCAAACTTTTGGTTGGTTTTCTTGTTCTAGCCTACTTCCTTTTTCTCTTGCTCGGCACCTTTATCCTCTAGCTCTTGTGAGAGCCCTCACTCAGCTCTGCTATCACTCCCCCCATTTCTTTAGTGACTGTTCTTAAAGATTCTGCTATATGAGTCTTCTATTTTTGCATGCCTTAAGATTTTGCACTTGATCACTTTTGCTGCCTCACTTTCTACTTTCACCTATGGGCTTTTTGCTATTTATTTCTTTACCTGCTTCTTCATTCTAAGTCCATCTCCCATGGGAGAAGCCCACAGTGTCCTCCCTAGCTCACCTGGAAATTTTCTGTTTTCTCATATTCAACATGGATCCAAAGTAATCCATATTTTTGCTTTCCAAAATGTCCACCTGGTATCCGTTTGTCAGTTTTGCTCACAGCGCTTTCACTCCAACCAACCCCCTGGGCCCAAATCGATCAGCCTATGGGACTTGCCCAAAATTGGAATTAAAATCAAAGTTGTCAGAAGTTTCCCTGCAGAAACGGTGTAGTAGGGAAATTCAGTATTTTGCAAAAGGAAGCATTTCACATAGGTAGCTTTATTTAAAAAATGGAAAAATTCCACTGAGCAGTATCTGATTGGCTCCCACGTCTTCTGAGCTGCAGCTGATGGACCCATCTTTCTATCTACCTGCTTTTATCACGAGGCAGAACTTGAGGTTTGCTGATTTTTTTTTCTATATTATACTACACACAAATATTGAAAATTTGGTAGCATTTTCTAAATTCCAAATATTTGTCATTTTTCTCTGTTAAAGGTACTACTCCACATTAATTAGGATCTTGTCCTTTTATTCTTCCTTGTTAGAGAAAACATCCAGCAGGACCTTTCTATTTTACTTTCTAAATCAGCAATACATTGAAAATATTTCCAGTGCTAGCAATTGCAATCTCCTTCTCTCTGATTTTCTTTGTTCTTTCTTCATAGCAAATATTTCCAAAGTATTGTTCATAAGTAGTCTTCCTCTCCTAGCATTCTGCTGTGCAATGTGTTTAGCATCTCAAAAACCTAATTAAATTAAACCTAAGCTATATGCAGTTGTCTAAGGAGCTTGATCAAGTATTTTACAGTAGCATATTGTTTTGGCGTTAGAGGAAATGTTTTTCATTTAAGTTCTCAATATATTGATGTAATTATGAGAATTGATTATTAATTGTGGATGCTGCAGGTTTACCTTTTTCATAAGTTTACAAACTCAAAGCATGATGAAGACCAAATAGCATTAATTGATGCCTATTTCCCATGTAATTCTGCTTATGATTCTGAATATTTATTTTGTCATTTAAAGCATCATTGATCATTGTAATCAAGTCCTTGCTTAAGTGAATTACAGCTAAGGAAAAGCAGACATAGTGGGTTCAAGAGAACTGCAAACCAGTTAGCTCTAGACAAAATTTTCATTATTCAGACTAATTTTGTTTTCCTCTATACCAGTTATACATAACAGTATTGATGGGGGGGGGGAGTGCACATGCACTCTTTCTCCCTACATATATATCTTCTTTTAATTTTTTTCCTTAGTTTACATATATCTCTTTTTTTATATTATGAAAGTGCTGAACTATACTAGTAGTATATCCTTTTTTTTTAGTGTCAGGTTATACCTTAGTGAAGATTTAGACTTCACTTTTTCCCAGGTATAGTGTGTCCATTTTCAAAATGCTTTTAGCTTGTATGACTTGGAGTGTTGCACAGCCAGATGAATAACTTCTCATTTTCTTGGAGTGATGACCTGCACAGTTTGTATCCAGGGTGGTAACTAAACCACTCAAGGTCTAGTAGTTCCCCAATGAGCTCCTTCACTCCTTTATGTGCATAGTGATCCAAGGGGAATTCAGTGTGCTGAAGCACAAAGGATCAGGTGATACGTCTCTGGAGACATGGGGTGGGGGAGATTTTTGCTATGCTATAAAGACAGGAAAGGACACAGTAACTTACATAAGACTTATGTATGTAGCTGCTTATACCTGAGCTAGGCAATTTCAGTAAGGCTGGCTGTGCTGTGAAACCTGTGTTAAACCTAGCAAGGTTACTCTTGAAATCTCCTGTGACAGCTGTTTAATGCTTACCAAGTGCTGGGGCTATAAAAATGCATTTTGCAGCAGCATTCAGATAATAAATACTGTGAACAGTTTAAAGTCACTGGCTTGTCTTTACAACTTTATGCTGCAACAACAGTACAGGTAACCTTATGCCAGTTCTTGTTTCATTTAAACAGACTCAAGTATAATCTCCACGTTCTTGATATGACATATACAGTAACTTTTAGAAAACAACTGTGACAAAATCGTTGTACAGAACGTTAATATAGTCAAGAGGAGTATTTAAGTTGATTCTCAACAGGTACTCTTCTGTTTGTATTATTAAAGTTCTTATTTTATTTAATTCTATTTTACACCTGTGCATTGGAAATATCAATTAAGAAAGAGAGAAAAAAGGGCAGGCTTGTTTGGTTAAAATTTTCAGTGGAATTGTTAGACTACATTCAAAGTACTTTGCTTTTTGAAAGCTGAGAAGTTTAAAAAAAAGCAATAATAATAAATAAAGTTTAGTTGTTTGCACACTCAGTGTGTTATTATCCTAATTCATTAGTTTTCCAATATGTATCTAAGCAGGATGAAACTAGACAAGTTCCTCCTATGAGTAAATTCTGTATTGCCTTGTATATAGACAGTGTCTCAGCTACTTACACAGTTCTGCTCCCAAATTCTGTGCAGTAAAACATATAATGTACTTGAACACCAGGGTAGTCCTTGGTCTCCAGTGTATTTTCAGCACTGAACTGGATATCTTTATCATATATGCAAATACAGTGCTCTCTGAATTGTTATTGCATATACAGAAGGATATTTGTCTAAGACCTACCTTTCATGATGGAGACAGTTTATATATGTTCTTCAGTGACCTTTTATACCCTACAGTGTTTTTTAAGCTAACACACATTTAAGAGGTGTTCTTCAAAGCATTCTGACTGCCTCATCTTTAGAGCAGATATGCAGTGTGGGTCAGAGAAACTACCCTCAGTGTCCAGGTCTCCGTTCTGTTTTCTCTTTTCTGAGAAAAGAATAAACATCCTAAGAAATGTTAGTCATGCAGTTATCAGCTTTCCTTTTAATTTTCTATAGTTCCATCTGGAAATGCACAAGAGTTAGAAAATTATCTGCATTACCATCCAGAATATTAGCATTGCAGAGGAAGTAATTGAAACTTTTAGTTCAAAACAAAAAAAAACCCCAAAAATATCTCAAAAAAAAAAAAAAAAAAAAAAAAAAAAAAAAAAAAAAAAAAAAAAAAAAAAAAAAAAAAAAAAAAAAAAAAAAAAAAAAAAAAGAAAAAGAGAAAAATGCAGGTTCATTTGCCTTTGAAAACTGGCAGTATTCTTGACTACCTCAGCTACAACCATAAATACCTGTACAACTGTAATTTAATGCCATATATAAAGTTGAATTCAGAGGAACAAATGAGGCAGAATTGAGGCATATAAGAGGAAAAATGACAAATGCTGGCACAGGTATATAGTCTGTTTTGTATGGCTTTAGTAAAAATATAATAATATTGAAAAATAATCTGCATTAGAAAATTTCATAGTCTGAACTGGGTAGAATCAATCCTTCCTTTTCCCTTCTCTCCTCCTGTCAGATTTCTGATGCATCTGACAATGCTACCAAGTTGTTTATTACATTTATGGATATCAGAGACCTGGAAGCTTCTATCTCTGAGCAGAAAGTCATATTCAGTAAAATACCCTCTGAGAAAGGATGCCCATATAAATAAAAAGAACTCTTTGTCATAAAGAATAGGTACTAAAAGAGTTTCAACGAAACCAGTCATGATGACATTATTTTAGGTTTCATAAGTATTATTCTTGTAATACAGCAAATTCAGTTGGTAAATGTTTATATAATGTTCACCCTCCTAGAGGTTTTCAATCCTTTGCTTCTGAAATATTGCAGTGATATAACAAAGTATAATGTGTTTTATGCAGTTCAAAGCAGTGATTTATATTTAGAGAGTGAAAAGCTGGGATTTTTATTCTTTAAATTTCCATTGATTCTAAGTAAGCAGCATAAGTTATACATATGACATCCTTTACTTCAGTATTGACTTTATTAATCAAAACCCTTTATATTGGATTCATTAGTAAGGGAATTAAAACACATATTCACAAATGGGATTTTTCTTTCTTTAATTACCCTCCTTTTTGAGGTAGGGAAATATTATTTGCTTAAGCTCTTCGTCAGTAAAATGTGGATGATACAGACTTATTTACAAGAAGGGATTTAAATGGAAAAGCTATTCTCATAATAACTTTTTCAGTCTGCATATCTTGCTGTATTTCTAAACAATAATATTCTGGAACAGAATATCTGCCTAATACAGTAACTTCAAATGTGATAACTATATCTGGATTTTTATTGCAGGATAATTTTTTCCTCAATCTCTCTTCTAGTCTGCATAGAAAAAACCTCTCTGTGTATATCCAGTATATCTTTGACAGAAGAACCTCAGCATACTTTGAAACCTGAAGCTTTTGCCTAGGTGCAGGGACATCAATGAAAGTATGGGTTACAAATTCTTGAGATCTTATAATGCTTTGACAAAAAGATAGCTTTATATAACTGGTAACTATGTAACATATTTCTATTTACTTATTTTACTGAGAAGTGTAGCATTTTTCTTCCATCTGGGAAAGACATAATTACTATAAAGGTGCAAGTTAATGGACTTTGCTGGCATAATTACTGTGATTGTCAGCTACATTCTGATTGCTTATTTTTTCTTACTGTGATTATCAAAGGCAGCAGTGCTGGGACTTTTAGGTTCCCACATGGCTTGAAGAACTAGAAATTTAAAAACATCTTCTCTTTGACAGGTAATCTGAACATATTTGATAGACAGTCATTAGAGAATAAAGCTGGGATTTAGCAGTCTCATTTTACAGGCTCACTCTTCTGCAGCATTATGTTAACAAAAATTCTGATGACAGAATATGAATACGTTGAAAATGAGGGACTGAAAGCCCAAGGTGAGATATAGAACAATTGTGGACTTCAGAATTTTTCACCTGCACTCTGACACGCTCTTTTATCCTGAAAACCTTCTTACCTATTCAAAATCCAGGTCTTCAGTGTGGAACACAAAAAAGGCCTCTCATCATAACAGACTGAGGGTTTTTTGCTGTGCCTCACAAGGGAGCAGATTAAACATTAATAAACTATCTTCATTAGTAACCTTTTTTTTGGTTGTTGGTTTGGTTTGGTTGGGTTTTTTTTGTTTAGTTTTTTTGTTTGTTTGTGTTTTTACTTTTAACAAATGATTGATCTGGTTGTCTCTTTAGTAAATTCTACTTTCCTCAGCAAAACACTCTTACTCAAAATTTAACTCTGAATTCAATTTCCCTCTGGTCTGTGAAATTCTGCTTTTCTGTTGCTGGTCCCAGGAACCATTCAGTGGAAGCTTCTGTAGGATTATCTTCCTCCATTCACCAGCATTGCATGGTATTGGTGCAGCTCTCTCTACAGATAAAGGTGTCTGCCTAATGAGTTTTCCCTTTGCCAGTCTTTCCAAGAAATGAGTAAATTTTTCACAGTTTGAATTTTCCTGAGAATGTAAGAAGGACATTCCATTCACTGAACCTGTGACCAGGGAAATCATGGTGATGGTAGGCTCTGGTTATTTTTCTCTGTTTGAGATAAATGTCTTGATTTAGATTGCCTGTGAAAGACACTCATTCTGTTCCCCACTCTTGATGCTGTGAAGCACAGCTATCAGACATTCATCCTGATTCAGGCCACCTACGTACTGTCTCTGTTGTTCATCTGGTAAAAAAGTGCCTATTATTCCAGACAAGTTGTTTTATTTCCCAATGCCTTTTTACCTCTTTTGTCTATTTAGATGCTTATCTTGTGTCAGAAATTGTCTTTTATTCTCTATTTTATATTGTGCCCAGCACAATGAGGTATCAATCTTCCCTGTGTCTTCTGATATGACTGTAATTCAAATAATGAATAGTAATCACCGGTATTTAAGAGCATCTTGTAAAACAGTACATTTTCATGAGCTGACAATTCATAGAAGCTTCTTGAGTATCTTCTTTCTGTTGTAAACACTTTGATTTATTTTAGTGCAGGGGATTTATACTGAAAAATCCTGAGAAACTTTCAAACTCAGAAGCCATCTTTACTAGTGATTCCTTAGTGGCCTTAACACCAAATATCACTGAATCCATTCAGAGGCACATTCCTGAATTTAATCTTAGACTTCTCCTGAAGACAGCCAACATATAGCATATTACTGTGCCTTACTGGAGTCCATGATATGGCTTCATGTATTGTTTCAGAATTGTGGTGATTTTCTGCTGATACAGGCCAGGTGAAAACACCCTTTATAAGGACAACCTTTCTTCTGCTTTCTGCTTTTTGTTATATGGGCTTTACATTGAATATACCACTTTGCAAAAATTGTGATGTAGACTTAAAAAAAGACATTTAAAATAAGTAACAGAAGGAAGAAAAAACCAGAAGATTAACCTGGACAAGGTTTAAACCATAATTCTGACTCCATTTTGGAGCGGGTTTTGGGAGAAGTTTTGGGTATCTGTTGTGATTTGTTAAAGGAAAATAATTTAACTCACAGAAAAGCCTACTTTACTGCTGGTGAGGTCAATGGTAGAATGGCAGAAGTCTCTGGAAGTTTTGTCAGATGTTTTAGCAGCACTTAAAGGCAGATACAGAGAAGAGGGACAAGGTGCTCATAATACAAAGGAGGTCAGAGGAATGCCAAAGCATATTAGGATCCAAACTCCTTTAAAATCCTGTCTGGCAGAGGTGGGCCATTTCTTATTAACGTCTCCTCCAGAGCAAGTATGTGAGACATTGCTCTGATGCTGGCAAGCCAAAGTTTTGTTATGTTTTTTTTTATGTTTCTTTAATGTTTCCATTATTTACTTCAGTGGTCTAGATGCTGCTCAAGGAGATTTCTCTGTACAGGGTGGTTGGGAACTCTTGAACTGACAGTAGGGGACTTGACAGCCTTTAAATTTTCAAGCTCTTTTTTATGCCTTTTCTTTCCCTTGTGGCTTATCTGGCATGCAGGGTTTCAGAGTTAGTCCAGGAAACGCTAAAACCTCTCCTGCAAAGTTTGCATAATCAAGGTGGACATAAATAATACTCAGTACACTGATTTTCCTTGTTGAATTTACATCTTAATTAATTAAATTGTGTAATGTAAGCTTATGCTTTGAGAACAAATATCTTTGACTGTTTTCTGACTTCTATTTAATTTCCTAACATTTCAGGTTACATTTTGCTTTGATTTGGTTTTTTGTTTGGTTTTCTCTGCCAGTAAACATTATGGAAGGTAAAAAAAAAAAGGTAACCACAGAACCCTGTCGAATCAGGATGCATATCATATCCAGTATAAATTACCAAGCAAAGCTCCTACTTCTACTTTTTTTCATGGTTATCTTTCTAGATTTTGTTGTAGTTATTTTCTTTTAACATAGATGTAGACAAGCTACTTAGATATGAGACTCAAAGGTATTCTAAGTAAGTTTGCCAATGACACTAAATTGGGAGGAGCTGTTGATTCCATCGAAAGCAGAGAAGTCCTGCAGACTGACCCAGACAAATGACAGGGCTGGGCAATCACCAATTGTATGAAGTTTAATAGAGACAAGTGCCAGATTCTGCACCCTGAATGGGGCAACCCTGTACGTAGGTACAGAGCAGGGAATGAGAGATGAGAGCAACCCTGTGGAAAGGGATCTGGGGATCCTGGTCGATGGCAAGTTGAATCTGAGTCAGAAGTGCCCTGGCAGCCAGGAGGGCCAACGGTGTCTGGGCGGGAGCATCAGGCAAAGCATCACCAGCCGGTCGAGGGAGGGAATTGTCCTGCTCTGCTCTGCACTGGGGCAGCCTCACCTTGAATATTGTGTGCAGTTTGGGGCACCACAATATGAGAATCACATTAAGCTATTTAGAGTGTCCAAAGGAGGGCAACGAAGATGGTGACAGGCCTGGAAGGGAAGCCATATGAGGAACAGCTGAGGTCACCTGGTCTGTTAATCCTGGAGAAGAGGAGACTGAGGGGAGACCTCATTGCAGTGTACAGCTTCCTCCTGAGGGGAAGGGGAGGGACAGGCACTGATCTCCTCTCTATGGTGACCGATGATAGGACCTGAGGGAATGGCCTGAAGCTGTGTCAAGGTAGGTTTAGGCTTTATATTAGGAAAAAGTTCTTCATCCAGAGGTTGGTTGTGCACTGGAACAGGCTCCCCAGGGCACTGGCCACAGCACCAAGCCTGACAGAGTACACAAGGGCTTTGAGCAACACTCTCAGGCACATGGTGTGATTTTTTGGGTGTCCTGTATAGGGCCAGAAGTTGGACTTGATGATCCCTTTGGGTCCCTTCCAACTCAGGATATTCTATGATTCTATGATTTCTCTAAGAGAGAAATCAAGAACTAAAGAAGCCACTATGAATTAGTCATAAGTTGCCTTCTTTTCTGATGAATTTTCTTTCTTCCAAGAGGATAAAAGATATTAGGAATAGGTGTGTCTACCAACCTTAAGGTACATCAAGCTTATTCAATATTAAAACCAGAAATCCTTCAGTGAGGGTAAGAAAGTGTATACATACATAAATCTGGTTTATATCACAGAATATTAGAAAACTGCTGCATATTTTCACTATCTTTCCCAGAAAGATATTTATTATTTTCTGATACAATGACATAAGAATACCAGTAAAAAAAAAAAAAAAAAAAAAAAAAAAAAAAAAAAAAAAAAAAAAAAAAAAAAAAAAACCAAAAAAAAAAAAAAAAAAAAAAAAAACACATAAAAAAACCCCAACCAACTAGAAGAACAACAAAAAACAAACCACCACCTACCATAACATATTTATTTTCTGTTTTCAGAACAAGCAATTAATATCCTTGGGAAGGTAGGAGAACTCTGCAAATGCTTTAATTGACAAATGTGCTCTGCAGCATCTGCAAGGGAATTTTTTACGAACCAAGGAGCAGTCAAGAACTGCATTTTTTTAATGCAGTTAAAACCGCACCATGAGCTACAGAAATTATTAAAAATATATGTATTTATTTTGCTAATATGTCAGGGATTACTTTTAAGGGTCTGGTTTGTTTGGGGGTGGTTTATTTGTTTTGTTTTGATTGGATTTTTATGTGGGATCTGTTCAGGGGCACAGAGACTTGAGGAGTCATTGATGGGAAAACCTAAACACAGGAATCAAAGAAAAAGAATGAAGCTAAAGCTTCTGATTCCAGAGCTGATTCTATGAAGTTTGTCTCCGATTTTGGATCTGTAGGAGTTCTATGGAGTAACCTCAATTTGAAATTGAAAGTAAAAAGGCATGCTATTTTTAATATTTGGGAGAGTATTATATATTATGTTTTCACAGAATTGCTATTTTAGAATAAATTTAAGACTTACTATGGCATGGTAGTTGCTCAGGGTCTTTCTACTTGATGGAAATATCAGACCTTCCATCCCTGAAATACATTTCCTGAGGGCTGCATATCAGCAGTGGGACTCTTTGCTGTACTGAAGATGATGAATTTCATTTGAGAAGATAACTGACAAGATATCAAGCTTATTTTGGCATACAATTTAACATTCAGCTCCAACAGTTGCAACTGCAGAAGTCATTTGCAGATTCCAAGGGTGAAAAGGGGAATAAAGTGAAATTGTAGCATAAACTCCTTTTTAGCTCTAATTATTGTTTTTACTAAAATAAATTTGCACAGAGGGAGAAAAGCATAAGGAACAGCTTGATGTTCATCTGAGCAGAAGTGTAAAAATTTTAATGTAAGTGTATAGGTCGGGTAATTAATGCCAAAAAGATACCTTTTCTGAATGCTTGAACTTAGACCAGATTAACTGGCCTAAGACCAGTTCCTCGTGAAGTGAGTGTTAGTCATGTCTGTGGTAACTTTTTTTAAGCATGTTACTGTTAAGAAAAATGGGTTCCTGAACCTGTCATACCAGTAAGCATCCAGACAATGTATTTTTTTTTTTTTTTTTTTTTTTGGTTTTGGCTGCTGCATGTAGCCTGCTCCCTGGATAATCAGGCAGACATGCTTCAGCTGCTGATTTCCAGTTGTTGCAATAATGTGCTAACATGCTGGTCCCCTGAAACAGCCTGCTTATTAACTGTGATGCCCAAAATGCCATCTGGAGTGTTATTCAGACATCTATAATTATTCTGTCTACTTCTATTTGATTGTCTGCTTTGTTCCACTATGCATACTCTTTATTCCTTTTCATTTTTTCTTTCCTTTTTTTTTTTTTATCTTTGCTTAGCATGGAATTATTTTATCTTTGCATACAGCAGTACCAACAACTCTTCCATAAATTTCTTTTATGTAAAGCTGAACATACAGACTTTCTAGAAGTAGTTCTGGGAAACAAACTACAGAATCTCTCTCTCAGAGTCAAAAAAAAAAGAAGAATAATCACTTTGGCACAGACTAGTAATCATAGAGGAATGAATTTTTTACTTCCTGTATTTGTCCATTTATACTTGTACATAGTGGATATAAAATATCTCCAATTTATGTGTCAGTGAGTTGCACTCTTACTGTAAATGGAAATGACTTTAAGAAGGGCAGGTCAGCATGAAACAGGTTCGTGATGCAATGAAGTGGAAAAGGACTTGTAAATATGCAAACTGAATTGTTTGATCACTGTTCATTCTGCTATGTGAAATCACTCTTGAGATCTTGCTAAAATCATGGAAAAAATAATGAAATTAATTTGTTAGGGTAAGAAGCATATTCTCTAGGGATTTGCTTTGATTTTTCAGTTAGTTGCAACCAGCTAAGAAAGGTGTCAAGCTGAAAATAGAAAATAATATGAGGATAACTTGCATGGCAATAAAAAATTAATACATGCATCCCCTAGGTGTTTTCTACATTATTATATATTGTTGAAATGTGTCAGTATAGGTTCTCATGATGACAGCATTGTCCCTACATCACTTGCTGTCTGCTCCTAATCTAGGAAGCATCCAGAGCTTTCTCGGAGCAGCCGTTAGCTCTTCCTTCTGGAGTTTTATGTGATTGGAAAATAGCTCTTACTGCTGGATAGAAAAGGGATGAGAGAGAGTTAAAGGATTTAATATGATCCCTGGTGTGTGCCAGCCCAGGCCAGAGAAGTATGTATGAAGGGTGAGGGGGGTTCATAAATTGCCCGGAGATTAATAAATAGTCAGTACTTAATTTTAGTTTCTTGTGCTCAGAGAGTTGAATTTGTAATCCCAGCACAGCGACTTGCGGACAGTATCCCCATCTAGGGGTAGTTCTGAGTATCTCTGTTGACGGAATCTGCTGATGGGGGAAGGGAGGATTTGGGAAATACCCACATCCAGTCCGAGATACAGCTTCAGAATATAAACAAGTGCACTCAAAGCACAGTACCCTTAGTAGTGGGATGTAGTGGAAGAAGCTGCTTGAAGTAAGAATTTGAAAAATCAAGACGATTTTTAAAATGGCTAATATTGCAGTGCTGTGGTTCTAGGGCACAGTTCAAAGTGGCAAATGGGGACTGATCCCTGCCTTGCCAGTGCAAGGAAGTAAGCACCTCGCAGTTCAGGCTGTCAGCAAGGCAGGGGCAAAGGAGAAGAGCAGGATGTTCATAAATGACCGGCTGTTTCTCTGCAAAATATGGAAGAGTGGTCGCTGCTTAAGTGTCTTCCATAGCATTAATTTTAAATTTTAGCTGTTACACTTTAGCTGGGCTCATGTAGGGGTCTCTGATGAAAAGAAATACAGGAGCTGAGCTCTCACCCAGAACAGATAGCCTCATGTCCTCTGAGAAAATGATTTTACAGATGAGAGCTGAGGTCGCTGGCAGGATGATATGGGAAAGATTGCACTAAGGCCATATAAATTGTACCTGGTGTGGAGAGAAAAGGGGTTTTGTTCTTAGGTCCTTAACTTTCATGAGCTGCTTTATACGCATAGTTATCTTTTTTTGTGTTGATGCTGTTTTTTCTTGCCTTTTTAAATAAAAATGCTCTATGTGAAAATGCATCTTTGAAGTTGAAAATATAAAAGACAGTTAGAAAATATTCTGTGATGTTATTGAAGTGACCTTGTTGCTTTCCTTTTCACTCCATCCTCTTTTTTTCCTAAAATAAAATTATTTGAACAAGATAACCTCTTGTATCTTTATAGAACAATGTGACCTGCTCAGTCAGTTGCCTTTGCAGGGCTCTCTTAGCTTGGGGACAGAGAAAAGGAAAAATGACTGCATGTAAGACTCTAGATTTGAGGTCAGTCATTCTGGCTGACAAATTTAACAGAATTATGTACAGCATTTTCTTCCCCATCCTCCTTCTGATCAAGTGATCCTGAGTAGAAGACATAACCAGATTAGGGCTTTAACGTGACTATTTGCATTAATGAGCCTGTATTTGCAAGTGGAATGAACAGCCTAGCATTGGCAAAGCTCCAGAGGCCCTAAATCAAAACCCAGAGAAAGGCAGAGAGGGAACGAAAAATACTCTATTCACACACAAGCTATTGGGACAAATATTTGCACAGTTGTGTCACTGTGGGATGTTTATGATAAAATAAACCTTTTCAGCTCTCCCACCCTAATAATTGTGCGCAGGTTATGATGGAGCAAATTCTTGACTCAACTGATTTATTTTTTTTCAAGATAAAGATATTTTCTCAGTGTGGCACAAAATTCCTCGGGCCGTTTGAAATAATAAGCATATTTTCCACATTAACACACAGAAAAAATACGGTTGCATAGCGCAGCCAAAGTCCAAGCAAGGCTTCTTACAAACGATGTGTATAAGTAATAAAACTTCTGAGCTGTGTTGCTGTTTCTGTGCGTGCGTGTGCTGTGTGGCAGCCCGTTTATGCATTTTCCACTGTACTGGGGCTTACATCACTGTCGTATTAGTCTAAGCAGAATAGAGCAGATTGTTTATTTTGGTTGAGCTCTGCTTCAGGCTGTAACATCAAATGTAGCTCCTAGAGTGACAAATTCCAATTGCAGTGTCACAGATTAAACAAGGGTACAGAGGAGCCCTGCAAGCAGTTTTGTTTCTCATGAGACTGAAAGGATACTGTGCTTGCTAAAGTTAGTATATACCATCCCAACATGAATAAAATAAAATAATCCTCTTATACCTCTCTTCTGTTTAAATAGTACTTTGCCCAGAACCCAGAGCCCTTTTGCACACTCTCCAGGTTGGGGTTGAAATATTCAGTGTCTTTTATTGATGAACAGTGCAGTTCTGCACTACTTTTATGACCTATTGTAATTTTTAGCTTTATTTGTTCTACTGTATTGTAATATCTTATTCATATTTCAAAAATTGGTTGGAGTAAAAAGGAACATCTGGAGGTCTTGTTCCAGGCCCTTACTCAAACAGGATCATCTAGGTTGCTCAGACCATTTCCAGGTGGCTTTGGAATGTATCAGGGATGGAGATCCCACAAATTCTTTGGGCAACCTGTTCCAGTTCTTGGTCATCTTCACAGTAAAAATGTTCATCCTTATGTTTAGTGCCCTTTGCCTCTGGTCCTGTCACTGGGCACCACAGAAAAGTGCCTGACTCCCTTGTCTTTACACCTTCCCTTCAGATATCTGTACATTGATGAGATTCCCCTGGAGCTTTTCTTCCCCAGGATAAACAGTCCCAGCTCTCTTAGCCTTTCCTCCTATGAGAGATGCTCCAATCCATTAATCATTTTAATGGCCTTTTTTCTTTCTAGTAGCTCCATGCCTTTCTTGTACTGGATAGCACTTAACTCGACCCAACATTCCAGGTGGTTTTCATCAGTGCTGAGTAGAGCAATAGGATCAACACCCCTCCTAATGTAGTCCACAATATCATTAGCTATCTCTGTTGCAATAAACTGACTCATGTCCAACTCAGTGTCCACCAGGAGCCCCAGGCCCTTTTCTGCAAAGCTGTTTTCTTGCTGTTTGGCTCCCTTCATATAGTGATGCCTGGAGTTATTCCTCCCCAGGTGCAGGACTTTGTATTTTTGACACATATGTAGGCTTTACATGTTGCCTTTGACATCTCAACAGATTCATTTCCAGGTAGTCCTTGGGATTCCTAGCTCAGCCCCTGCATGCTTGGGCAATACTTCCATATCCCTTTCACGTTATCTGATCCTGATTCCACTTTCTAGAGACTCTTGTTTTATGTCTCAGTTTTCTTGGTAGCTCCATGTTCATCCATGCAGGCCTTCGTGTATTTTTGTATGACTTTCAGCATTGGGGTGGACCCTTGAGCTTAAGAGAAAGTGATTCTTCAATATCATCAGCTTTCTTGGACCCCTCCTCCCTCCAGGGCTTTATCTCATGGGACTCCTCCAACTAAATCCTTGAAGAAGCCAAAGTCTGCTCTCCTGAAGTCCAAGCTTGTAATCTTGCATTTTGTTCTGCTTCCTCTCTCAGGACCCAGAATTCCACCATCTCGTGGGTACTGCAGCCAAGGCTGTATATTGCACTGCACATGGTTTGTGTGTAGGATGATTAAGCATCACCTCTACTGTGGAGCATTAACATTACCATCAGAAAACATTTGAACATTTGCTTCTCAGAAGCAGGTGCATTAGCCTTATCTCAGCTAGACTTTTCTGCAATATCCATGACAGATAAGAATGGTGACCTTTTAGAATATAAGATGGTTATACAAATAACTGTAGCAAATAATAAAAGAAAAGCAAGCGAATTGAATAAAATGGCTAGGTATGAGTTGCTCAAACTTTTTAGGTGTCCTCTTTGCCCATTTCAAAGACAAGTATTTTTCGGAATAGGCCTCCTTTCATCTTATCTTTAAAATGTGCACTGCTGTTACCTGTAACACATGACTGAAGATTTTGTCCTCCTTAAGGCTGTTCCATTAACACATGCCCTTTGACTGGCAGTTTCCCAATTGTTCCACTTGTGACCCATTATTTGAGAAACATCATGAGAGAGTTGCAGGCACCTTGTTTACCAGAAAATTTTGACCTCCCACTGATTTTACAGCTGACTACAGTTTCACTGTCCTCAGTATGTAGTCAGTTACGATTAATGCAGAACTAAGCAAAATTAAAATTAGACCCCATCCTCTGAGTACAGATAAGAATCTCGACAAGGTTGCTGAAGCTCTTCACCTTTCAAGGTACATAACAAATGTCTCCCATGCAATTCACAGCATGTGCAGGATGTTGAAGGTCGTGTGGGCATCTGTGGCTTTTAAAGAAGTACAGCTCCATTTCCACCCCCCAAACTCTCCCACTCACCCTCCAACGGTGTGTATTCAAATAATAACCAACCCCATCATATAACTATTAGGTAAACGAAAGGTCTTATTTCATGATACAGCTTCTCAAAAATTGAATATTAAAAGGTAAAAAGTTTCTTGGTAGTTAATTGAATGTAAAATTAAATGTGAATAACACCAAGAAGAAATCCTTTGACAATTATCAACATACTGTGTTTATCATAAATGAATCTAGAGTTGTTTGTAGAAAATTGAAGTGTGTACAGTAAATACAGACTCAGTCTAAGAAGAAAAGTGTCATGCAGCATCACTTTCATGGGAGGGTCATCTTCTTTTGTTGGACTAGATTCCTGGCCCCACATAAACTCAATATCATCCAACTGGCCCTGATTTAAAAACAATACCTGAAGGTAGAATTAGAAAAATGTTGAAGGAGGAATCTGGAGGACAGATAGAGAAAAAAAACCGAAGTAGTAGGGAATTAATCTTGGAGGGAAACAAGTTGCTGCAGGGAGTGCTTCATTTATTCAAATGATGGAAGAACTAGCTGCTGAAAGTGTTGTATCTGTCAACGAAGGTTGCAGGAAAATATCTTTTAAAAGAAAATAGCTGCAAATACATGAAATAAACAACTAGCTAACCCTGTGTTTAGATCTTTGGGATGTCTCTGTAAAGTGGAGTAGGTAAATGTACAGACACAGAAAGAGGAGCAAAGACTGAAATTGTGACTAGAGGCATGCAAACAAAATTCCTCATGTTTTTTATATGCATGTATTTAATTGTGAAGTTCATGATTCTGTATTTTCAGTTCTCCCCTCTGTTACAAATAGTTGATGTTAGAATCACAATGCCTCAGCAGAGATCAGGGATATTTTTTCTGTTGTCAGCTGACATGTCAAGGTGGTTTTTTTAGCTGTTATGTTCACAGAGTGCAGGACACAGATATTTCTACACTTCTGTCACTTCATGTTTAACTTTAAAAGGAATATGTGAAGCAGAATTGGAAGATATGTAAGCAGCTGACATGTCATATGCACTTGGAAATGTGTCCTGAATACTAACAGTGTTGCTTCTAATCCGATAAATCTCACCCCATGTAACAAGGCTGTCTGTAGTGAGGCCAACCCTCAAATAAAAAGGTCCTTTACACAAGTACGCTGAAACCCTGTGTAGGCACTATTTATAAAACCTGTGTCGCTCCAGTGCTCAGCTGAGCACGTGTAGTGTGGTGATTCAGAGCGCCAGGAGGCTGCTGGGTTTCTGATGCCACAAGACAAGGAAATGTCATTGACTTCTCACACTTCGCCAGAGCAGGCTGGGGTTCAAGGGCTGCTCTCTTCTATAGCTCGTGTTTAGAAACAGAAGGCAAACCTAATGAATCACACATGGCTGAACAGATCACTGTCAGGCTAGCTAATGCAAGACAGAGTGGGAAACATAATTGCTACCTTATATAATGGGAAATGTGTGAGTCAGTTTTGATAGGAATTGGCCTGAGCATTCTGGGGGGGTCAATCATCCTCACAGGGTTTGGCAGTTTCTGGAAGAGCTTTGTATTGAATCCATACGCTTGGATTGCTGACTGTTCCTAGTAGTTGTCATTTCAAGGATTATATTTGGTTTGGTTGGTTTTGGGTTTTGGTGGGTTTTGTTTGGTTGGTTGGTTTTTGGTATTTGGTTTTGTTTTTTCTTTGTTTGTTTGTTTGTTTTCCTTTTTCCTTCTCGGTCTGCACACTGCCTGCAGGGCACGAAGTTGCCACAAAGGAAGAATGAAACAGAGTCAGCTCCAGTAGCTGTTAGCCAAAGATGTAACTGCTAGGAAGCCTGGTGTGGATGGTAGTACTGTGAGCATCCTAAAAATAGTGCCTTATCGCACTTAAAGCTTTAACTTGGCTGATGGACTTTTATTCTCTCTGATTCTGAACTCTAAATAAGGCCAGGCAAAGTATAGCAGTGAGATTCGCTGGCCTTAACCAGTGCCCCAAACCCTTGAATAAGTGGTATGAAAAAGATGTTGATTATAGTGTTTGGAGTGGAGGGGGAAAGGTACAGTTTTGACAGATAAGAAAGTTTGGGTAAAATTTTTCGAAGTTAATTTTATTTCAAAATTGAAATTTCTGTCATCCTCCCCTTAAAAATGCAAATATGTCCAATAAATGCTAAAGCAGAATGTTTTTCAGATAAAGTAAGCAGATGAGCAGGTGCAAACATGTTTTCTGTATGCAGCTGCTGTGCAATTAATTTTTTTTAGATGTGATTAAGACACCTGGTCTGCTCCTGTCAATATAAGATATTATTTTTCACACTGAGTTTATCTTTGTAGTTATTCAAAGACGCGTAAGACCAAATTGTGGTCAGATACAGTAAATGACATTTTAGCAATTGGTTATAATGCAAACAGAATCAGATCTAAGAAAGAAGTGGCAAGTCTTAACTTTTCTGATAGTCATTTTGGAAACTTAACTGCTAGTGTTTTGTGTAGTTTTTCATTGCTATCATATAACTGTTCTTTTGCAGACTGCAACCAAATGCATTTCTGTCATAACTTCAGAGAAGCAACACCAAATTTTTACCAGATTCAGTCACTGGTTTTGTGTTAATCAAAGTCTATGCTATGTTTAGAAATAAATGGGACTGAGCTCAAGACAGCACCCTGTCTCTCAAAGAAAGCATAAATCCCCCGTGTGAACTACTTTCAAAGACATGGCATGACACTGAGAGGAAGATGTATGACTTAGACAAGTTAGATCTCTTACTGTCCCCACTTGTTAACATAATTTACACAGCTGCATTTTCTATGTGCCCTCCAATTCTCATCACTGAATTTCAAGGCTTTCTTCATCATTACCAGAAAAGTTTATGTCTTTGTGAGACTAGAGTTTGGCAGTAAATGCTAGAAAATACATGAATTAAAATTATTTAAAATTTAAATATCAAACATCTACTGACATTTCCTTTCTGGATATTGTTACATATAAACTCAGTAATAGTGTAGTTGAATAATATTTTGCATGAGCCGTGTACATGACTTGTAACTTATGATATGGAGTTTAATATCCCATAGAAATTTTTGCAGTTTATTCTGTGAATGGAGCCATACACCGTGTGGCCTTTTAGATTTTTTTAAAACATATTGAGGGAGTGAGACTCACATCCTAGTTAAATCCTTTTCCTCAGCATCTCTAAGGGTTTTGAACCAGGAAATCTGCATTCATGTGTTCCAGTTTTTCTCCCTTATTTTATCTGACAGAATCTACAGACTACAGTCTACCAAATGTACTTTTCTCTTGATTACTAACACAAAAACCCCTCAGTTTATTTTTTACCACAATCTTAATCTCAGAGGTTATTTCTGCATGGCATCTAAAGTAAAAACCAAAATCCGATCAAGTAATTTCCCAATGTCCTGTTTTTTTTTTTTTTTTTTTTTTTTTAACACAATAGGTAAATGCCATTCTCTTTTAAGCAATGCTGATTTTTTAAGAACTTATGACTATAAAACCCCTAAAAGTTATACCATGGAGTACAGTTTTAATATATAATATTTGAGTTGATTAGGAAAAGTACAATAGTATGAATGTTTCACTTAAAAGTGAAGGATAGGGATTGGTGAGTGATCTAGTTTCCAGTGTTCATTGGTAAATACCAAGGTGGGGTTACATTTTATTCAGGTACTGCTCTATAATTTGAAACAGAGAAAATGCAGGAATTTCAGAAACATTTCTATTGGGAAATGTTTGTTATTTCAGCCTACATTTTGAATTAAGTGACGCTTTCTTGTTTGTTTTTTTTTTGTCAGTATGTTTTGAGTAATAATGTATCTCTCTTTGTTCCCTAAACAGAGGAAGGAGCAGGAACAGTTTTGTCACAGAGTCCATATGTATTCCTTGGACACATTTTTGTGGCGTACAGATTCTTAGGGCTGAGCCAGCTCATAGACCCCATATACAAATATGGTCTCTTTGTCATTGTAATGGAAGAAATCCACCATTTGTAATGAAAGATTCCTTTATATAGTTTATGGTTTTATCAGCCTGTGAATAGGTGGACCATGAAGTTGTGATATTATCCATAAGCATTGCAGGACATCTCCAGGATATTATATCGCATGTTAAATGAGTTTTATTTATTTATTATTATGTTAAATTGTTGGTTTCCTTGTTTTCCATTCTATTTCCTTACTCTTTTTACTATTCCTTTTTTTCCTGATAACTAGACTGTAATCCAGACCCCAGCTCATATGCAGCTAAATATGGTGTGTCAAGTGAGTGGCCAAAAGAAAATTTAAGGTAGAAGAAAGCTTAGTAAATGCCCAATAATATTTCTGAATTTTTCTTTCTTATTCTTTATTTCTCTGAAATATTGGGATGTGTATCAAATTTCTACCTATAACCTGTCTTCTCTCCTGAGGCCAGGTTACTTCTTCTAACAGAGAGAGAGTAACAGAAGAGTCAGTATGAATAATCTCTGTCAGAATGACCTATGTGTTCTGGGAAAGCTGTAGATAGACACGAGAAGTGAAAACTATTCATTAGTGCTGACAATTGTGGCTATTAGATGCCATCCAAGAAAGCTGGAGATTTTGCTTGCTCTGTCCTCTTTAAGCAAATGCTCAATGAGGACAAGGAAGAGGTAAGATGAAAAATCCGTACGCTTTTTCCCTCACCATTTGTCAGTCCATGTAAGTAGCTAAGTGTGAGATGGACAATAAACTGTTTCATCAAAGCAAAGGAAAGTTGGACCAAAGTGAAGTATTAGTGATGGTTCCCAAGATACATGCCCTTTTGGGAACACTCTCTTTCCAGCAAGTGTCTTCATATAAGTACTGTGACATTTATAATAATAGTGTATCACTATTTCATTAACTACAAACCTGATCTGCTTGAAGAACTGAGGAAATGCCACCACAATTTTTTTCTTACAATGTGTTTTCTTTCATGAGTCAGTTCTTGCTGGCATCACAAACAGCTTCCACAGGATTGTCAGAGATGACATAATAAAGTAGTATTGTGAATACCCTTTCTTCCATTCCTGCAATACTCAGTAAGTGCAGAAGAGGAATAAATCTCAGAAGTGCCTATTTGTTATTGTCTTTCACCTGTACTCTGTGTATTGTTCAGATATCAAGATCTGGAATTCCTATAAAAATACAATGTTATATTTGGATTAATAACACTCTTCCTAAGTGTTACACAGATCATTAGGTCAGCTAGGGAGAATATTTTTCCTGAGTACTCCTGTAAAAGAACAGTACATTACCTGAGGCCTAAAACAAACTGTAATTCCTTGAAAGAACAGGCACAAAGAGGACCAGGCAGCCTCCAAGTAGGCAGTAAAAAACTAATGAAAATGTGTACTGAGATTAAACAGAAAACAGGCACCTAAAATTATTTGAGCTTCCAGGATCCTCTTTTGAGTTGAGGTTATTATCTATAAATCTTTAGAATTTTTCTGCATATTTTTATTGGCCCAGTTACAAATTCATAAATTATACTTTCTAAACTTTATAATAATTTGTTTGGTTTTACAACTGAATTTGTGTGTGGGAGTGTGTTTATTGGGTTTTTTCCTAGTTAGAAAGTTAATTCCATTTGCTCTTTTATGTACTGGAAATTGACATGCAGAGAAAAAGATGGAGGAGGTAAATGAAATTTAAACATGGAGTTGCATGTATGTTTGGGCATTTAAATTCCGCAGATGTGACAAAAGACCATAAGATCACAAACAGAAATTCACAATATGAATACGACATAAAGAAGCCATCTTCACTGCTAGTACAATTTTCTAGTGGACATTTCTAAACTATTTTCTTCAGATTTTTAAGTATAATTGACTACTCTGTACACTTAAAATCTGCCAGTCAGAATGCTTTGTATGAGACTTGCTAGCCCAAGGCTTACTCTTCTTTGAGTGGAGATGCTGATGTAGAAGGTGTTCTCAGATAACTACACCTTGATGTTTATACAAAGATATTTGCCTTGAGGAGGAGACGGTGGTAAAATAGTATCTGTATATTTTAAAGATAGTGAGGAACTGGAGAAAAGGAGGTTTCTATAAAGAAATCTCTTTGTTATAACAATAGCTTTAGGGTGTTTTTGCTTATAAGATAATAATCATATCTTTGGTTGAGGCTGAAGATTCATTTAATGGGAAGCACCCTCAAGTTATTGTTTGGATGAAC
>NW_020955256.1:555281-626354 GCF_003031625.1 Empidonax traillii | reverse complement strand
TTTTTTTTTTTTTTTTTTTTTTTTTTAACACAATAGGTAAATGCCATTCTCTTTTAAGCAATGCTGATTTTTTAAGAACTTATGACTATAAAACCCCTAAAAGTTATACCATGGAGTACAGTTTTAATATATAATATTTGAGTTGATTAGGAAAAGTACAATAGTATGAATGTTTCACTTAAAAGTAAAGGATAGGGATTGGTGAGTGATCTAGTTTCCAGTGTTCATTGGTAAATACCAAGGTGGGGTTACATTTTATTCAGGTACTGCTCTATAATTTGAAACAGAGAAAATGCAGGAATTTCAGAAACATTTCTATTGGGAAATGTTTGTTATTTCAGCCTACATTTTGAATTAAGTGACGCTTTCTTGTTTGTTTTTTTTTGTCAGTATGTTTTGAGTAATAATGTATCTCTCTTTGTTCCCTGAACAAAAGAAGGAGCAGGAACAGTTTTGTCACAGAGTCCATATGTATTCCTTGGACACATTTTTGTGGCGTACAGATTCTTAGGGCTGAACCAGCTCATAGACCCCATATACAAATATGGTCTCTTTGTCATTGTAATGGAAGAAATCCACCATTTGTAATGAAAGATTCCTTTATATAGTTTATGGTTTTATCAGCCTGTGAATAGGTGGACCATGAAGTTAAGTAGTGATATTAACCATAAGCATTGCAGGACATCTCCAGGATATTATATCACATGTTAAATGAGTTTTATTTATTTATTATTATGTTAAATTGTTGGTTTCCTTGTTTTCCATTCTATTTCCTTACTCTTTTTACTATTCCTTTTTTTCCTGATAACTAGACTGTAATCCAGACCCCAGCTCATATGCAGCTAAATATGGTGTGTCAAGTGAGTGGCCAAAAGAAAATTTAAGGTAGAAGAAAGCTTAGTAAATGCCCAATAATATTTCTGATTTTTTCTTTCTTATTCTTTATTTCTCTGAAATACTGGGATGTGTATCGAATTTCTACCTATAACCTGTCTTCTCTCCTGAGGCCAGGTTACTTCTTCTAACAGAGAGAGAGTAACAGAAGAGTCAGTATGAATAATCTCTGTCAGAATGACCTATGTGTTCTGGGAAAGCTGTAGATAGACACGAGAAGTGAAAACTATTCATTAGTGCTGACAATTGTGGCTATTAGATGCCATCCAAGAAAGCTGGAGATTTTGCTTGCTCTGTCCTCTTTAAGCAAATGCTCAATGAGGACAAGGGAGAGGTAAGATGAAAAATCCGTACGCTTTTTCCCTCACCATTTGTCAGTCCATGTAAGTAGCTAAGTGTGAGATGGACAATAAACTGTTTCATCAAAGCAAAGGAAAGTTGACCAAAGTGAAGTATTAGTGATGGTTCCCAAGATACATGCCCTTTTGGGAACACTCTCTTTCCAGCAAGTGTCTTCAAATAAGTACCGTGGCATTTATAATAATAGTGTATCACTATTTCATTAACTTCAAACCTGATCTGCTTGAAGAACTGAGGAAATGCCACCACAATTTTTTTCTTACAGTGTGTTTTCTTTCATGAGTCAGTTCTTGTTGGCATCACAAACAGCTTCCACAGGATTGTCAGAGATGACATAATAAAGTAGTATTGTGAATACCCTTTCTTCCATTCCTGCAATACTCAGTAAGTGCAGAAGAGGAATAAATCTCAGAAGTGCCTATTTGTTATTGTCTTTCACCTGTACTCTGTGTATTGTTCAGATATCAAGATCTGGAATTCCTATAAAAATACAATGTTATATTTGGATTAATAACACTCTTCCTAAGTGTTACACAGATCATTAGGTCAGCTAGGGAGAATATTTTTCCTGAGTACTCCTGTAAAAGAGCAGTACATTACCTGAGGCCTAAACCAAACTGTAATTCCTTGAAAGAACAGGCACAAAGAGGACCAGGCAGCCTCCAAGTAGGCAGTAAAAAACTAATGAAAATGTGTACTGAGATTAAACAGAAAACAGGCACCTAAAATTATTTGAGCTTCCAGGATCCTCTTTTGAGTTGAGTTTATTATCTATAAATCTTTAGAATTTTTCTGCATATTTTTATTGGCCCAGTTACAAATTCATAAATTATACTTTCTAAACTTTATAATAATTTGTTTGGTTTTACAACTGAATTTGTGTGTGGGAGTGTGTTTATTGGGTTTTTTCCTAGTTAGAAAGTTAATTCCATTTGCTCTTTTATGTACTGGAAATTGACATGCAGAGAAAAAGATGGAGGAGGTAAATGAAATTTAAACATGGGGTTGAGTGTATGTTTGGGCATTTAAATTCCACAGATGTGACAAAAGACCATAAGATCACAAACAGAAATTCACAATATGAATACGACATAAAGAAGCCATCTTCACTGCTAGTACAATTTTCTAGTGGACATTTCTAAACTATTTTCTTCAGATTTTTAAGTATAATTGACTACTCTGTACACTTAAAATCTGCCAGTCAGAATGCTTTGTATGAGACTTGCTAGCCCAAGGCTTACTCTTCTTTGAGTGGAGATGCTGATGTAGAAGGTGTTCTCAGATAACTACACCTTGATGTTTATACAAAGATATTTGCCTTGAGGAGGAGACAGTGGTAAAATAGTATCTGTATATTTTAAAGATAGTGAGGAACTGGAGAAAAGGAGGTTTCTATAAAGAAATCTCTTTGTTATAACAATAGCTTTAGGGTGTTTTTGCTTATAAGATAATAATCATATCTTTGGTTGAGGCTGAAGATTCATTTAATGGGAAGCACCCTCAAGTTATTGTTTGGATGAACATAAAAACTGAATATTCATATTTGAAAAGAAAGATGAGAAAAAGTGTAAAACATAATGTTAAGGTGGCGGAAGATAATTCTCTGGGAGCAAATGCACTTAATATATCACTTCTACTTCTGTTCCCTCTTACATCTTTCTTTCCTCTTCCCTCTTTTCCCCTTCTCTGTCTTTCCTTTTTTCCCCAATCTTTTTTTCTTTTAAATACGTTAAGAAATACAATCTAAATGTTCATGCTCCAGGGTTTATTTTCAAAGCTAACTGAATGAGAATAACTGAAATTTACACAGTGGTGACAGACTGTATCCAAGAGTCCTAGTCCCTCCTGGAGTCCCAGGGAATGAAGAGTATAATATGATAGCATCCCTCAAGATTATATTCAGTATTCTTTTCCTTCTTTATCTTTCCAGGGAATTCAGCGTCCCCAAGAAAACAAAAAGAGGTCATGATTTTTTCTTGTCTTTTGTGTTAGGGAACTTTCCTTCTCTTTAATGTATTTACAGACAACATAATTTTCACAGGCCATCTCAAAAGGTTTGATTTGGGAGTGGAGTTGAGTCTAAAATGAGAAAACAGAATGATTTGGTGTGCTGTGGTGTTAAGAGAATGGTCCTAGACTAAAGGTGTGTTGGGACTTAGTTTTTAAGCCAAAGTGTCCACATGCATGCTACTGTTACCTGTTGGAGACAGCACACAGTAACCCCTGGACTATTCTAAGAACTCTTTGGGACTTTACTATTTGGCAAGTGTAAAAGCCATGTCAGGACCTGTTCTAACAATTAAAAAACTAGACAGTTGCATTGCAGTGGCATAAGAACATTTGCTGACAATGTTAATTTTACTAGAATAACTGTAGAAAGTAAAACCAAATAAGGTTTCAATCCTTGAAAAAATCAGTGGGACCTCAGTAGGTCAAATGGGACCAATCAGTAGAATAAGAAGCTGTTAGGGCATAAAGGCATTTTGACTTTTTTCATTTTTTCATTCTTAATTCCTAACAGATCACATGGTACTTCTTGTAAAGCTTGAGTTAGCCCTTTTTCCTCTTATTGTGAAATCCCGTCATTCTCCCAACTTCATTAGTTGCCTTGATGACTTTTTTTTTTCCTGAAAACCAAACTAGACTGATTTCTGACTATGTCTCAAATCTGTCAAACTCAAGTATCTCTAGTCAGAAAGTTAGGAGCCTCTGAAATGAAGGATCCTTGGCCAAACCACTGTGGACTGTCAGTGATATACAGTTTTGCCTGTGCTGCTAAAGGCTGGGTACTGCCTTGGGGCATAGGAAAGTCTGCTGTGAGCCAGCTGAAAGCCAGGGAAGCGTGAAAGAAGCATTTACCACCCTTGGGTAGCAAAGGCTGAGGGTACAGGTGGCATGGGTTTGTGAGGTCATTGTGTACAAAAGAGCCAGTATGGATGAATGGGTTCACAGTAAGCTGGAGTTCAGCAAGCTACAAAGGGTAACCAGCAAGCTAACCAGGGCTTGAGTTAGGGCAGTTCATGGGCTGCTTGCTTTGTTCACATTTGTCATCTTTTGCTTCCATTACTGAGATCTTTTCCTTTTCTCTCCAGTGGAGCATTAGTGAGGTATTAAAAGGACAGATGAAGGAAAAGGAGCATGTTCTACTGATCTCCTTTCAAAGCATAACCGATTTATTAGTTATCTGCTGTGCAGAGGAGCACTGTAAACAACTGATCTGATTGATTACAGGAAGTTTCTCCTCCAGCCCAGTCACTGTCTACTCCTTATGATATCATAAGATTCAGATGTTAGTCCAAGGGTGGTTATTGTGTCTGAACATGGAGCTCACGCAAGGCACGTCTGAGCAAGCAGGCATAGCACATATATAATGCCAGGTGCTAATATAAATGTACCAGTACGTGTAACAGAGAGTTCCCTTGCCTGTGTCCTCAGGAGGCAGATGCAGTTGCCTGCCACAGTGATCAGAGATTTTATAGGCAATAAAGTGTGTCACTTCCATAGCCTGAAAAAAACCTTAACAACAGAGTTAACAGGAACATTGCTGAAAGGAGTACTTGCCATCATGTGCACTAATTTTAAGCACGCCTGGTTTTCCCTCTTATATTCTGGTTTATTACTGTCGGGCTGTTTCTGGGTTCTGTCTTCTTGGCGCTGCCTTCCAACAGAAATAAGAAACATGAAAGCACATTTTAGAGGAAAACATGTAACATAATAGAGGAGAAAATAGGTCAGATTTCACTCGCTGATGCCCCTTTAAGTTAACAGCTGTGGGTCAGAATACATTTTTATACAGCAGTACAGCCAGAAAATTTAAGCTCGCACAGTGATGTCACATGCTGTCCATAACCTTCACTTCATGACCTTTGATGCATTGTGTGGCAAGTGATCAAAGACAAAAATAAAATTTCTTTTTTTGTTGTTGTTCTAAAGGATTTAATAGGTCAGTTTTGTGATGATACTGTGTTTGTATATACTGGGTTTTTTTATTAGCACAGTCTATGTAAAGATTTATTTTTATCCCTTAGGAAGGGAAAAGCAGGGATATACTTTTTTGTATTCCTAAGTCCATGAAAAATGGATTCTTGACTGCAAAGTCATATCAGTGATATTTCTTTCTTAGTACTTTATAATTTTTTTCTTTTCTCTTGTAAGGTCTTGATACTCATTTTAGATGCCTACTCTTTTCTAAATATTTGGGGCCTCCATTGTTACTTACAGGTTGCCTACAGTTTCTATTAATCCATAATCGTGTATTGCTCATTAGAAAGCAGGATTTGCTGCTGTTCTTACCTTCAAACTGCAGAAGTTCTAAATCAGAAATCAGTGTGGTTTCTATATTTTCTGTATTCGTATTTTACGTAAATAGTAGCATCTTTCTAATGGATTTTTCAACCAGTAAATATTCAACCAGAAAGTACTTGGAAGTATTTTCATGGTAAGAAAACCATGCACTCAAACCATCATAAACGGGCAATTCTTTCAATAGTTTTGAATAAAAACTATGTGATATATGTGGTAGACAGGAAAGCCAGGTGTGACACCAGCTTTGTATGAATTAAAAGACTATATTCTTCCATGTAGGAAGAATGGTTCTATGAGGAAGCCACGTGATGGATGAATAATTTGGCTTATTTAGGCATTGTAATTCCATTCTGCAGCAAGGGTAGAGCCAAAATGGATTGAGTGCTGCTCAAGGACAGTATTTCTGTTTAATTACTTTGATTGTTTATGAAGCAGGAGAGTGTCTGTAGTGTCTGTGTCACAAAAGTTTATACTTTCCTTTTTTTTTCTTTACAAACTTTTTTCAGTGATTCACCTTTTCTTGAATGCAGTTGACCTGAAACTTAACAAAAATCCATTTTGGAACGACATAGAGATCCATTTATAAGTGAAATTATTTCATAGTACTTATGAAGAAAGCTTTTTGAAATACAGGAAAAATGTGCTAAAAATGCAGAAATGTTTTATGATAAATATAGTACTCATAGGTGGGGTTAAAGGCTGTGATATAGCTGTGTGCATTCATATTTATTTACTGCACAGAAATTAATCCCACGTGGCTATTTTTGCTTTGCTGACTGTAATTCCAGCAAGGCAACCTTATGGACGTCTGCTAAAGTTTCTTTATTATTATTTGGTTAAGAATTTGAGATTGAGGTGAGAAAAATCCAACTGTCACCTAGAAATGACCTCAAGGGGGTTTCACAGATTTGTCCAATGTGAATTTTCACATATTACTACAGGCTTAAATATATTCCTTGCTCCAAAGTGCTTCAGACTGTGGCTGCTCACATTTTCTAAAAAGATAATGGTCTGATATTTGTGGTGTGCTCTTTAACCTTTATTGAGTCTAGGTTTTTTTCGAAATATAAAAAGTAAAAACAGGCAAGGGACTAATTGTCCCATGTATTTTTCTGTAGGCATTGAAAGATATAATAGCTGATCCACTGTTATGTCTACAAATAATTCCTTATGCTAAGTAGCACCTCACGTTCATAGCCATTGGACCCACTATCAATACACTAATAATCCTTATGAGATTTTGGAATATACTAGAACAATTTATTTTCCAGAGGCCTTCTTATCTCTAAACAAGACCAAGTCTTCATATCTTTATCTAGCTGGTATACTGTGGTAGTCTACCTGACAATTATTGGCATCTTGTTGCTTTGGGGAGAAGGAGGAAAGAGCGTACGGACCAGAAAACCCTTCCATCCATGCTGTTCTTGTGCTACACAGTTATCCAACAGTAATAACACAAAGCAGAAACGTTTAGGGTCTCCTTTCTTTTTCATTTAAGGCAATGCATGCTGATAAAATTCTAATGAAAAGGAATCTGAACACAAGAGCGAGTGACTTATTATGGAAATTTCCTGTGATGCATTATAATGTTGGATTTTCAATTTTTAAAAGTGGTTACAATCCTAATTGGTGAACAAAAAGGACCAATTTATCCCTTGCTGTGAGAAACATTTTTCTTACGTATTAAGCCTCTAATTCAGCCAAACACATTATGTAAACGGAACCTGTGAGATACTTTCTAAAATATATATCAGATTTACATTACTAGCCTGTTATGTTAGATTGAGCAAGGGCCCTTGTTACACTATATGGCAAATTTTTTTACTTTCATAATACTCCTTTCTAAAATAGATTGTGTTTGGTTCAAGCAAGGCTTCTATCAATAACTCTTGGAGTTATCCTAAATGAGTATTTACTAGCTTCATCTGGGCATTATGAGCATAATCACTACATCTTCATCTTTACTGATCTCAGGAACAAGACTTTTATGCCTCTTTTAAACTAGAATTGTGTTCTTTTGATACAAAATCTGCAAAGGTTGGAATGCTGTGATGGTTCCGATGCCAAATGAATTTTGATAAATCTGTAGTGCGTACAGTTTGAGCTTCTCAAAGCCTTACGACACAGATGGCGTGGGCTGCAAAATTATGGACACTGTCATAGCATGTGTTTTGTGACTTAGTCAGAACCCGGGTTTATATCTATCTTGTACACATTGCTTGGAGTCTGATAGTGTTAAAAAGTAGCATGTTTAAAGATTAACATTGTTCCTAAAGATGCAGTTTAAATGTGTACATATATGGCTGTGCCCTTTCTGGACAACATAATTTTGATTTCAAACAGTCGTAATACATTAAGAAGCAAAATCAATTACCAGAAAATAATTGACAGTAGAAAGTGATCATAGTAGTTCATTTGCATAATCAAGTACTGTTAGTCTTGGTTTCGTACAAGTTTAGGTGGAAGTATTAATTAACACCATTTTCGTTTCCAGCCTGGGTTCTTTAAGATGCTCCACTTCTGATGGCTTTTTCTTGTGAATCTCATCTCACACATGAGATACATTTTGTTTAAAATGAAGGTCAGAGAAGTGTGAATTTAGAACCAGGGAATTTCTCTTGAAACTAGAAGATACACAAGATACAGGTGCAACAAAAAAGATCAATTAGCCCTAAAAGTAAGATGTCCATTAAAGCTATAGGCAAATTTGATTATAGCTGCATTTCAGGAAGAAAACTTGGTGTGTTTTTCTAAAGGTTACATTGGACTAGTGAGCCACAGGGACTTCTGCATTCTAAGGACTATATAACTGCTTCTCCACCTCTTTATAATGATTTTGGGACCATCCAGAGCTAAACTGATACAGATGAGCTTCTCATTTTGCCTTACAGCAGTCTTTTTAAAATTATTATTTGCTACATTCAGAACAGCAAGTGGGCAACTAATAAGGATTAGTAATGGGGAGGTTTTATTTAATTCAGTTTTTAAGCTGCTTTATTCAACAAAATCCTTAAAACACAGAGATTATATTTTTGGAGATACTAACACTCTGCCATGAATTCCATAGTATGTGCAAGCTAAAACATATTTCCGTGGAAGATTAAATGCTTGTATATAGTATCTGAAATTACTGATTACATTTTGAAGTTGTATTCCCACATATAGTGCTTGGTGTTTTACTGTTCCAGTCAGTTTTCAAAGCATCATCTAGCAGGTTTTATAGAAGATATATTTGTCTTGCTAATTCTAATCTTTTATCACAAGTCTTGCTGTATTTGATATATTTTAATACCATGATTGTGTGAGAATTCCTCTCTTTGTTTTTAAAAATATTTTTTTTCTCCTAGTTACGAAAAGAAATTTAACTGTGTTAGATATTTACCTGTGTTTGCCCCCAGGCAATTAAAAGGAGTAAAGTAATTCAGCATTTGAATGGGAATCTCACTGTTGAGGTCTGCTTAACATTCCTCTCTTTATTTTTCCAATTTTGAGACTTGAGCTCTCAAAATAGTCCTGAAGGATAAGAGAGAAGCAAGCAGGATTGTCTAACATGCATTACTTTGGAAATGACACTTAAGATACATCCATCACGAGTTGGCAGAAGATAAATTACATTAGAGCAAATCCATTAGGCTAATTCAGTGTGTTCCTGCAGTGAAGGCACATTTCACATGTATGTAATATTTCGGGTATTACTCAATTTTTCTTTCACCTCCAGTGTACTGGTCCTGGGCAGGATTTTGGGACCACTGCCTCTCCTTGCTCTGACCACCACTGGAGGGAGAGTTTCTGAGTGCAGGTCAACTCAGAAATAAAACTGTTTGTCCTCACTCATTCCAAGTGTTTCCTCTCTGCATGTCCATAAGCAGTATTCTGTCAAGCTCAGATATTTAGTTGTCCCACAGATGTGTCCCGCCCACAGGTGGCGGGTGTCTGAACAACTATAATTGTCCATGGAGACTTAGTCAATACAGACAATGGAGCCAAGCTGGTGATTCAGCTCACCCTAATGCAGGTACCTGGAGGCTGATGAGCTCCAGCCTCCATTAAGTATATTGACTATAGCAGGAATTTCTCACTTAGCATATGGGTTTTTATTTATATGCAGCACTTACGTTTAGGTGTCTCATTCCCAGACTGAATCCCATACCTCTGAACAGAAGCTGCTGAATTACTTTACTACTGAGGGAATGCCCTCAATGCAGAGTTCAAATGGTGGCCTTGACAGACTGAAGGCACGGGGTGGCCTTCACAAAATCCTGTTTAGCTTTCCTAGCTGGTTACCTTCCTATTTTATCCTACCTATCACCATTTGATGTTTTACCATACATTGGTTTTCTTCACTTTGCACAAAGGATTCCTGTTACTAAAGCACTTTTCTTGCTTTAGGTTCCAGTTTTCAGTTTCAAAGTTTCAACTTCCAGTAAAAGCTTAGCTTCCGTTTCCTCATCTCTGATTCATTTTAGAAGCCATCTCTTTTTAAAAGTGCTGCAATATGCCAGGCTAAATTCTAATTTAATGTATGTAATAACCTTGAGTACTATGAATGAAAAAAATTATTATTATTAAATTATAAGTTTGAAATTAAGCATTTTGTGGCATTCAGTCCAGTCCTCATTCATCATTTTCACTGTTTTGTTTTTAACAGGAGTCCTGTGCTTGTGTTCCAATGTGTGCATCGCCATGTCATTTGCCTGGACTGTTTTCATTTGTACTGTGTGACGATGCTGAATGACCGTCAGTTCATCCATGACCCGGAGCTTGGCTATTCTCTCCCTTGTGTAGGTATGTTTCAGATGATTTTTTTTTTTTTCATTTATGTGGTTTTGATTTCAGAGTAAGTTTTATTTTAATCATGTATTAGTTTTGAGGGTATCTGTGAAATTATACTGTTTTCATAGGAGTTGTTTAATTTGTTGGAGAAAATATTTGAATATGGAAGTGGTTCTCACTGAGCACGTGAATTGGAGAATTAAGTGGATTCCAAAGGGTGTTTCTTTTAAAATCAAATGTATACTTTCTTCACATTAGTATTTTATAATCATGAAGTGCAAGCAGATGATAGCATTGCCCTCTGGTTAAAAAAAACAAAACACCATCATCTCCACATTTTCACTTTTAAATTAAGTAAATTATTAACTTTCTTGGCCTAAGTACTAATAAAAAAGGGCTGCAATGGGAATTTTAAATCACCTTCCTAGTGATGAAGTTATTACCACGAATTCTCACGTCACTGAATCAGATGTAGATTGCTTGGAGAAGATGGCAGGTTACATGTTTTACCTGAGTTGGAAACAAAGTTTGACTTAACTAAATGAAGGCTTAAACAGAATACGCAAGATTTATTTTGAGAATTGGTTCAATTCTGCTGGCATATTGGCTGCAAAATTGTCAAAAATTTTGCTGTGAAGAAATATATTCTGTATATGGAATTCTTATTTCCTGTCGCTAATTTTGAATGTGTGCATATATGTTTGTCACAAGTGCTGTATTGTGGTATGAGAATAATTTTCCAGCATATTAGAAGCTGCATAGGAGATGGGTTTGTGTGGTTACTTGAGTGGCTGACAAGTAAGTTTCAAAACCTACTAGGTAGGAGAAAAATTGACAACATTTCTTAGGACAATGCCATCTGCTTAACCTGAGAACATGCCCTGAGGGTATTGAAAGTACATTAGTAAGAACTGTTTAAAATTATTTATTTTTTTATTGCTTCAAGAGCAAGTCAGCAATGTTTCTTCGCATTTCACTAGAACTGCTGTTTATATGTCATCTCACCAGGTCTCGTTTTTCTTCCCCCACAACAATTCACTCTGCTACTGCATTTACACACTGATGTCATGCTGCACAAAACACTTTTTAATGTTGTGTAGGGAAACTTGTCATGAGAAACAGAACAATGCTCTTTCCTTGACCTTGACATTACTGTAGTACCGTGTGGTTAGTCTATACTCTCAGCCTCTTTCCATGCTTCTCCAAAAGTTAATCCATTTCCTGCTCTTACGCAAATTAATAAGCTGCTTGAGTTGAATCCATCCTTCCCCCCTCCCCCCCTTAATTGATTTTCTTCCCTTTTCTTCTGTTAGTTCCTTGGGTTAATCAGTTATGCCAGTGGTGCAGCAGGCAGCTCATCTTTCTCCTCTCTTGTGGGCCTCCTTGCTGCTATGGCTGGTGTCACAGAGCTTCCTCCAGTTCAGGCTTATATGTCAGACTAATGACTCTTCCACCTCTTCTGTCTGTAAACCCGTTGCTGGTCATGCTGTACAAAACCTGTATTAGGATCTTTCTGTATATCTTCAACTCCAGTTGTTCACTTCAAAAGTCCTTTTCTCTCAGAGACGAGACTGAGAAGTTTTCAGAATTTTTTACCCCTGACTGGCAGTTGCAAGCCAGTCTTTTTCTCTCTTCTATTTGCTGAAGTTGAACATTTTGGGAATTGAACAGTAGAAGCAGAGTACAGGTAGGATGAGGAGAATATGCAAGAAGATGGAGCTGGAATGCTCAGGGATGTGATTTCAGTCTTTGAATGATGAGGAAGGCATAGGCTTGGCTTAAGGGACACTGCAAAGGATGCACAAAGTGTGAGTGTACTTCTACTGTTCAGCTGAGGGAAAAGAAACTATTACTGCCATTCTAACCTCAGCTGTGTTATACTTTGTAATAATAGCTAAATATGAGAATGCTAAAATATTGTTAATCTCAAAGTTTCATATGTCCCCAAATCTGATTTTTTTTTCAAAAGACTATGCCTTTAAGTAGTTCTGATTGCAGTAGTAATAATAATGCAGTCCAGTACATTTTCTCGCTCATTGATTGCTAACTCCATCAGTTCCCTCTGTTGTGTTAGCAGTTCTCTACCAAAAAAGGAAAGCATTTGGAAGTATTTTATTTCAAATTGCTTTGGAGAATGAAGAACCTAAGCAGAGCTGTTGTAACTTTATTGGTTCATTTCTGCAGCTACCTGAACTTAGCTTTCCCATATATAAGTAATTTGGTAGTCTCTAATATGAAGTTATACTGGAGCTACGAACTAATGACTATTTTTTGTCCTTTGAGAAAGTCATGAGACTGAGTTTCATCACACTTGTGAAGAGGTGACATCCCTGAGTTATGATCCCCTTCTTACCATTCAAAGGTTTTTAGCCTTCTTCAAGCTATGGATCCAGCAGCTTTCATTGTCAATGAATTCAATTAAGAAACACTCAAAACAGTATCATGTGATTCTCTTTTCCACTTATCATGGTACTTCTACTGAATAGCATAAGATAGCATTTTTACAGTCTACAGTTCAAAATCTTCATTTTGCAACTGCAGTTTGCAGTTTTTATTTGCACGTGAGGATGATAAAAGGCTGTTTGATACAGCTTTCTCTAGTTACCTCAGTGAAGCCTAAAATGAATTTCCCTTGCCACGAATGAATACCATGGGGCATGCCAAGAAAAGACATTTCTTTCTTATTTTGGCAGTGTGGGTTTAATGCATGTTATATCTAACAGAGTATGACTCAAAGTAAAAAGTGTTAGACCTTAACTTTATTGAAAGGTTAGATGTTGATTTGAGCCTGCTTCTAAACGGAATACAGAGCAAAGTCATATTCAGTCTGATAAGATTTATGTTACAGTAGGTGACCAGGTGGCACAGACAGATCAAAAGAGTCTGCATTAATGCATGTATTTTTAAACATCACAGACTAATGCTGAAGTAATATTTAAGAGATCTTCAAGTTTGGAGTTTGTAAAAATTATTTTATCATTTTCATGTAAGAGCAGATTTACTTAAAAATTAGCCCATTTCTTCAAGGCATGTGTGCACACATTGCCCTTGATCTATACAGGAGGGTTTGATTTTGTAATTAAGCGTATTTAAATTGTTTGCACTTCCAATTAGTTCTGTTCATTCTAGTGTTTTTCAAAAATAGAGATAACATAATGAACATAGCCTGCAGTTTCCATTAACATTTGACTCACTGTTCCCGATTTTTATCAAGGGAATGTACCAACATAGCAAGTTTTTTATATCTTTTATTGGATCAACCTAGAGGTGAAAGCACCACACACACAACAGAATAAAAATAAACAGCAGCTGCAACAGCAAAGGGTCACTGTGACAGACAAGATCAGTGTTATCATCACAAGTATATGATAACTTGAGCTGGAAAGGATCTAGGGATTTCAGATAAACAGTGCTTCTCAAGTAGGTTTAATTTCTCGCTTCCTGGCACAGATATGCCAGAAGATGCATTTTGTCATTGCATTCAGGTATTTTGTGTGGTTATATCCTTGCTTTGCTTTGATTTCTGTTATGGGGCCTAATTAAGCAGGTGCTAATATGTGTTCAAAAGAAGACTAATCATCTCAGCTGATGAGCTGTGATATATCACCTCAATAATGTCATAGCTTCACTTTGTTCCAAAACATGTCATTGCAGTGATTTTTGGAAGAACAACATTAATTCCTTAGTGTTTAGCTGCTAATCTAGCACCAGCAGGCACTAGTCCAGCTGAGAACAGCCAGCGCTGAGGACCAGAGCTCTGAGCACAGTAACTGGAGCACAGATAGGATTAGCTGTTCAGTGAGTGTGGCAGCAGCCCCACAGTTCAAACCCACTTTATCAGCTAAGAGGAAGGCCTTGTAGATAGGAGCTGGCTGAATTTCTTTGGTCATTATAATAAAAAAGTAAACGTTACAGATTATACTCTCTGCCCTTGTTAATGGCAACAAAAATCTATCCCATCTCTCTGTGTGGTGTCTTGTATTAATGAGGCTTCATGCATAGAAATTTCCATGAGTGGTGACCTCCAAGTATCTTTGAAATAATTAATAAGGTGCTTAGAGGGATAGATTTGCATATGCATGAAAGATCATTTATGGTTATTTAGTTACTATGCAGGGCAAAGAATGTTATAGCATTACCTCAAAGCAGGAATTGCATGCAAATATACAATGTATTACCCCATTTAAATACGTACTGTTCCTATGAACACAGTTTCATTTTTAAAATAGCATTACAGCTTTATGAGTCTTGGTTCCCTGGGTAAAATAGGCTTCCACAGATCTTTGGTTGAAGAAAAGTTGGTGACGCCAAGAAAAGGCAACATTATACACTGCTGTAGGCACTTTACAAAAATGTCTTTGCATCACTTTATTTCTTATGAGTAATCATATGCATTATATATTTTAAAGGAATCCAGATAAAAGATGCAGTTCTCCTGATGACTGTAAAACACTATTGTATCTGGAAGTAATCTGATTTTACCACATAGTTTAATAAATAAATAAATAAATAAATAGATTTACCCTAGTTTGTATATGGAACTGCTAATAAAAAGGACTAAAGCTTTAAAGTACAATAAATTGCCTCAAGAACTATGTTCTATTCAAAGAAAGCTTCTAGGGTTAGATTAAATTTTTTATCCACATTACATGCTCTTTGTACAATAACAGTGCATCAATGCAGTCGTGAATCTCTGAATCATCTTTCAAAATCATAGTACCCCTGAAGAAAAGGGGAGAATAAACAGGTAGCTTAGGCAAAGCTTGCAACTAAAAGGGAGGAGGAAAACTGTGTTTGATTTGATCACACCAGATAGAGTATTCGAATCTTTTCTGTTGCACACAAAAGCTCTATTAAATTTCAGGGGTGGGGGTGTGCAAGGGATTTTAAAGTGAAGGTCAGTGGTCTGTCAACAGAACCTTCTCAAGAATGTAATGAAGAAACAGGCATAGTTTAGTGGGTCCTAAAATGGAAGAGTGCACCAGTTGGTAGAAGAAATAAGTTGCGTGTTGCGAAGCCTCGATATATCAACAGTTTCTGAAATCTGTGTGTCCCCAATAATTCTGCTTAAAAACATTTGAGATACCTTAGGAAATCAGAAAATGCAGGAAATGGCAGTGATTACTAGAGGAATAAAATAAAAGGAATTGAAAGCACACATATTTGCAGCTTTAGGATTTTCTTCAAAGTGCTCCTTAAAGTTTACTATTTAGGGGTTGTTAAATTCTTGACAGCTATAAATGTTTTGTATTTTTTTGTTGGTATGAAATATCTAAATGTACAGAAACAGACATTGACGGAGAAGGGAACTAAAAGAGTATAGATAAACCAGATTTTTACTCTTGAGGATTAATGGAATTTGCAGAAGTTTCATGAAGTAGTTTCCTGAAGAATTTTTTATGGTCTTCTGCATTCTCCTCTCACTGCAGTCATAAAATAAATATGAACTATCAGAGTATCAAGTGGTTTTTTGTGTTCCTTTACTGGCACAAGCTCATGAGACTAGCTCAAAGGACATGGTTAAAAGTCACAGCAGCTCCTTCATTTCCATTTTCAGTGTTGACTGAAGTTCAAGCAGTGACATGTGAGGTTTGCTCCCTCAAGTGTTTGCACTGCTTCTGTATCAGCAGATACCCATCTCCCTATATAAAAAGCCTCCAAATCTATAGAACAAGCAGAGCTTGATCCCGTGGTATAGTTGAAGCAGGCTTTGGATTCTCCTCTGGAAACAACTACAGTGTAATAAGTGGAGAAAACTGAGTGGCCGTAATTAAATTCAGCATAAAATGTCTTCCCATAGGTGTTTTTCTCCCTTATCTCTCACTAGTTCTTCTATTGCAATATATTTCATTTGTAAATTACATAGAGATGACAGTGCACATAGGCATAATCTGGTTAGCAATAATGAGGGACAAGAGATAATGAAAAAATCTTGCTTAGAAATTAATTGGCTTTAAGAGGAACTAGAAATGAACTTTCGAAGCAGACTTCTTGTCCTGTGAAATAAGATGGCCAGTATCAACGTAAAATAAACATGCTGGAGCAGTAGCAAAAGTGTGTGCAGAAGGGTCTATCTGTCTTTTGTTATTTCCATGTCCAGCTGAAGTGGAGGTGAATTTTTGTATCAGCTGGAATCGGTGAAAGCTGTGACTTTGTCTTTGAAATGAAAAGTGTTTGTTCTGACTGAAAGCACTTCTGCTCATACTGGTTCATCTTACAATGATCACTTGATGTGGGTACGTGGTTGAAAAGTCACTTTTGAGCTGTCACCTGATTGAGAAAAATAATCACATACATGAACAATAAAATCAAGTAGTGGAGTTTTATTACTTTAGCATTATTTACATTCGACTGCTTGAATGGATTTTTAATTCAAACCGTTTTCTAATTCATCTTATGAAAGTACTGCTATAGCAAGTACAATGATTTTGACTATATCTCCTTAAAGTCTCTCTTCTCCAGAAAAATTTTATTTTTTAAGAAAGAAAGATCAGCTTCTGAACAAGAAACATTTTTGTTCATTCATGGATGCACATTAACTTTGAACCAGGACTGCATTCCACTGTCCCTGGATGGTGCTCTAAGTCCTGAATGACCTTGCTCGGTTCTCCCATTCCAGTCCATAGGGAGTTAGTATTAATGAAGAAGTCTCTGGGTGAAAAATCAGAATAATTGAGATAAATAGAAGGAAGGAATAATATTCAGGAAATAGGGGAAAGAGGAGTCATGAAGGGAAGGAACTGAGAGAGAGGCTGAAGAAGCAGTGAATTAAGGAGAAGCATAGGTAACTGTTCAAGGCATGAAAGAAAAAAGATCTAAAGAGGGAGGGTAGGGTGAGCTTCTCTCACTTTTTTTGCAGGGCTGGGAATTTAGCTTTGCATGACAGTAGTTTGATAGTTTCTATGTGGACTCTTCTTCTGCAGACTGGAGACACCTAAGTCTGCCCTAAAAATGTCCAACAGACTGAAGAAGATGTTGATCTTTACAGCTGGAATGTGCTTGAGGTGTTTATCTTACACTTGTGCAGCATGAGGGGAAGCTGACCTTTCATGCTTGGATAATTAGAGATTTCCTAATGGATCGGTTTTTATCTAAGCAGAGGGTTTCTTTCAGTATAGCGCCATCTCTGAGGTGGGCTGTGCAAGCCTCAGCCTTTATAAGAAATCGTTGCTGTCTGCTAACTTATATACTCCATAAATAACCTGCTGGGACCAACTGTGGCACGTTCAGCATGTGTTTAGTCTCTGAAACCTAGTGATTAATATTCCCTGAGTCACTTTCTGAGCCTTGGTCTCCCACGTGGCAGAATGTAGAGCTGCTGCCATATCACAGAACCAGCTAAGGACATTCCCCTTCAACAAGGAGTTGGCTTTAATTAAATTTCTGTGTCTGGGAAGTGAAAATCTAATTTTCTTTTTGACATTTTCTATATTACTACTTAGACAAAATTATGAAAATAATTAATCCCTGTGAAGCAGACATCAGCATTATAAGAGGTACAAAAATATTGCATATAAATAATAGTACTAATCACCAATCTGTTATAATTTATTGATTCAAGTTCTTATTAAAACTCCTCAATCAGATTTGTTCTTGATATAGCAGACCTGTCAAATGATTGCACAATGTAGGTGCAAGTGAAGGTTATAAAAAGTAACATGGTTCAAACTGCATTTCAATAAATTTTTCTCCCCAGAAATGTATTTCAAGACAAAAAATAAATAGGGGGGTAAAGGAGATAAGGTGCACAATTTAGGAAAGAGATTTTCATTCTGTATCCGGGTCAAGTACAGTCCAATATATTAGTGAATGAAACTGGTGGTGGAGGAAAGGTTTGTATGCAATAATCATATTCCCATTCTGGCCCATGGGGAATCCATGTTCACAGTAAAAGAAGCCATCATGTCACCTACTGTCATTTAGTAGCCTTGTTTCCTTCTCTTCTTATAGGTGTGGAAATTATAATTAACTATAATTAACTATTGCTTATAGAGACTTGCCACCAAATGATGACAGAGTAGGCTTATTTGGAAATAAGTCTAGATTACTTAAAATAAAAAATATATGTGGTTAAGCAGATGGGGAGTTTTAATATGTTCTTGTAAAGGACTTATTTCGAGGCTTTTTGCTTTTTTTTTGCTTTAATGCCTGATAAATTTGGGCTATTTAGAAATGTTTATGTTTCATTTTCCACTATTAAAACCAGTGTAGCCTTATTATTTCAATGACATTAACAAGAAAATAAGGTCTGCCAGAACAATTTAATATCCGTATATTTACTGCAATATTTTATGTTTTGACCTTTAAATAAATATCTGTAAGGAAATTAACAGTGGAGTTTGCAGAGTTTAGGTGGCAGAATGAGGGACACCTTCTGAAAGGGACTTTCCTAGTATACGATTCAGTCCAATTCATAGCCAAGGTGGAGAATAAAAGGCAGACAAGACACAGTTGGTTGAGAATGACAGTAGAACTTATATTTTGCTTATACATTGTTTAAATGGCTTGAAAATGAGGGTGAATGAGGTTCTTTTATAAGACTTTCCCATTTCTGAATTGCTTATGAAAAAGAAATTTTACCAGACCTTTGCCAGTCATGTCCTTCACTAACAATTTGAGTTTGGACAATGGTCACACATTCTCTTTTAGTACTTTTATGTACCTTGCTTGCTGCAAATGCTCATGGATAAATTTCAACAGTAAATAATAACTTGTATAATGACACTATTCATAGGATTGTGTAGTAAGTGGAATGTTAAGCCTTAGGTTCCTTTGAACAGGCCTAGACTGAAGCACTAAGATGCATCCTATAGTCTATTTATTTGTAAGAGATTTATTTATTTCATAATGTTATGAAACAATTATATTTGAAAATGATACCATCTAGCAGCATCCTAGTGTGTGTGCAGTCACCCACTATCTGCCTGTCAGTACCTGTTTTCTTTTCTTCTCTGTTCCCCTTTGCCCTAGATGTCTCTTTTTAAACCTCATAAAAAATGAGGCACTGCTATAAAAGCAATGACCTGGCAAAGTGAGCAGTTCTTGCCACTTGGTGCACACCTCAGCTACTCCATCTTCAGCTTTGTGGTTCACACTGCATGAGACACCAGTGCTTCAAGAATGTTTTTACTGTTAGGCTTCCACAGAAATAGCCAAAATATCCAGGGCAGAATTTTATTGTATTAACACAAAATTTTAAATCTGAATAATTTCTCACCCCTATTTAAGATATTTGGTTGTGACTGTAAATTCACATATGTGCGTAAAACACAAATAGCTTAATTGATGGTGTTAAAAAAACGACAAATGAAACAACTGGAAAATATAGTGAAAAAGGTAGGCACAGTAAAATCTTCTGGTTAGTTGTTTGATTTCTTTCTCTATTTGTTCATTGTCTTTATTTTCCCCCAAGAATAAGGCTATCCTGACTCTACATTATTTCTTTTCATGATTTTTTTTTTCCTTTCTAAGAAGTAATGTATTTTCTATTCTGTCCTTCACTGCCATTCCCTTTGCTGTCTGCCCATCTCTGTTGCCTTATTTGCTGATCCCTAAATATTGCTGGCATGCCCTCTGATTCTTTTCCATCTTTTCCTCTTCATTTCTCCTTTTGTCTTTCTTTTCTCTCCCTCACCTTGTCATGCCTTACTGTTTCCTCCTGCCCTCTTTTTTTCCTAGTTGAGATTCCAGTCACTCTTTATCTCCTCTGTAAGGACCACAAAGCTGTAAGGCCTCTGGGCAGATAAAAGTGTAAAGAAAACTGACTCTGGAGGTGGAGTAATGAAAAGGGGTCACTTCTGAATGTCAGTTTTATTGTCTGTGATCACTAGAAAAAGGGCATTTGGTATTGTCCCTTGGCTGCATAGGTGAACCAGCCAGGTCCTACTGCCTGACCTTTTTCTCTCCTGCCTGATGAGCAGGAATATTCACATTCACTTGTTGAATGCCTGGCACTGTGACTGTGCGTCCCCTAGAGAGGCAGTGGGGGTAATTACAAGTTAAGGCTGGAATGCTGTGATACCTTGGCCCAAGACAGCTGCTTGGGAAAGAAAATTCTGTGTCAAATGGAGTGGGGGACACAAAGTCTTGCTTTGTTTTTTGACCAACACACGATGTTTCCTTCATCATCCTTACCAGGTAGAAAACAGTTAATAAGAGTGTGGGGATTTTCTTCTCTCTTTGTTTATGTAGCCAAGCATGCACATAAACGCTCATAGGCACAGCCTTCAGCAGAATTTGTGGCTCTTAAAACACAAACTAAAATACCAAAAAGTCCTTTTGTTTGCTTGCAACTGTGTTTGTAATATGAAAGAATGCAATTCCAGGTACAAAGGAAGCTCAGCTTGTCAGTTAAATAGGCTGCCTGGCACAGTCAGATTTTGCTTTTCATGATCCATTGCCCCAAGTAATATCCTCTGTTGATATCTCTGCTGGAGGAAGGCTGAAAATTATAGAGGCGTTTTTGGTAATAACTGCTAGCAGGGAGACAGTATTTACCACAGATTCTGTGATGAGACTCTCAGGTAAATAATAAGCATTTTAGAAAAACAACCTAATTATGTATTTAATCGCTTGGAGCCGTTCCAGTCACTTGGGAAAATAATGTGTGTTTTGTAAATCTACCTAATTATTTATTTGGGAAGGAAGTCATTCTAGCCTCTGGGGTAAGTAGTGTGAAATTTTTGACTTTCTATATAGATCTATTATGCTTGAGACTGTCTGTATTTAAAAAAAAAAAATAAAAAAGCACCCCACCATCCCAAAATACCAAACCAAAAGAACTTAGTAGTAAATGCAGTGGTTTGTCTACTTTTCTATCCAGTGCTCTAAGCTTTCTATAAAGGCTTTAAACTTTATTCTGCTTTAGCATTCTGTGGTTCTCTACTCTCAGTGGGAAGATGAGCAGTGAAGTGCACGCAGCTGTATTTTTATATGGAATGCCATATGAATACGGAGTTTTGAGGCCATTAATGAATCAAGTCATCAGTTATTAAAACCAAGACCACGTTTCAGGTCTGAAACCACATAGTGTCTTTGTACTGAACGTGATGGTTTTCTGTTATGATGGTATGAATAATAAATTGCGTATTTTGACCATAACTAGTTATTAGCAAGAGAACTGAATGTCTAATATATGTCAGAATTAAAATAAGGGGTTTTTTTTTTACAGTGTATGTCAGTCTACAGGGAGTTATTCATTCTACTAGTATATGTTCTTCCTTCGCTCAATTTGTGCCTTTTTACTTTGGGTTTTTTCTTAATAAGAATTTATAGACTAGTTTCCATAGACTATCATGGAAACTGTCCCCTTTCTTTCCACAACAATTTACTTGTTGCAACATGATATTTGCTGTGCATTTTTAAGTGTTACAGAAGTTCACTTGAGAAATTGGTTTTTATTTTTCTAAAAAGTTAAAAATAATTTTTGTCAGAAAACACCTCAAGGCAGAAGTATTTACAAATGGTTTAATGATAAGTAGAATTTTCCTAATAAAAAAAAATCTAGTCAAGAGAAATTATCTGAAGAATCAATTTCTTGATATTGTATTTTCTTAAAAAGTAAATTATGGTTTACTGCTAAAAATGCAAAATGCTATCAGTGTTTAGAATATTTTCTTTATCAAAACAAACGTAGACTGTTTTTCAATAAAAAAGTCTTCGTATATTGGTTTGGAAAACTGGTCACAGCCGCTGTATCTCTCCCAACTTCATCAGGATTTACGGAAAAATATGTTTATGGAAACTTGAAACCCTTTTTCCATCACAGAAGCAACATCAAAAGCTGAGGACAAAACAGTCACATTATGCCCATAATTAAATGTTTCCTCTAAAGGGCCAAACCTTTCTGCTCAGTTGGATGTCTTCCACAATAAATAAGAGGAAGATATTCTAACAGAGATTTATTATGTAATACTGTCCCCATTTCTGTGTTTCATCCTTGGGTAACCTTGACCTCCCCCATCTTTTACTCATTTCTCTTCTTGCAGGTAACCTGCAATTCACTTCTTTGTTTCCCTCTTTTCAGAAAATTCTGTTTTTTCTGCTGCTTATATTATGCTGTTCACCAATGAAAGGAATATTGCTCATCTGCACAGGAACATGCATAATTAGCACATGCTTAACCTGGTTGGTTGGTATTCAAATGCTTATGTTTATGCATGGACCTGCACACTGTCCTGGATAAAGAAATTTTCATGCATCAACCTCGTTGCTAGATAGCATCAATGTCATCAAGATGGACTGATTCAGGGAACTGCTTTACTATTTCTAAGTAAACCAATTTTCCTTGCCTTTTTACACAGCATATTTGGAAATACACCCTAACCTGAAAAACACATCGTTTCAAAACACATTGTATTCAAAAGTGATTTCAACTCCTCATGCATTGTTCGACTATTCAAATACACGGAAAACAAAACAGTGAATTTCAAGTGCTGGATGTAGCTTGTGAAAACATTTTCCCTCTTTTGCTCCCCTGCTTTTAATTCTAAGTCCCATTTAAGCAGCATTCTGTAATAGATTCCACATTCAAGTGAGAAAATAACCCTCAGTTCATCTACATTATTATAGTTTTGTTTACAAAATAGTAGGCATTTACAGCATTTGTATAATTGAAAGAATAACTGGCACAGTGGATAGATCTCACGCTCTCTAACTACAGACTGAAGCAGCGTAACGCTGAGATTTAGTGCAGATTGCAGTGTTCAACCTTAGAGCAAATGAAAGGTTGTTTAACCTGTGCTTCACTTTAACCATACTGGAGCCTGGACATTGACTGAAATTTGGGCAGGGAACAGTATTCCTCTAGTATGGGATGCCTCTGTGTTGGGTTTGTTCTCTAGATGCCATACAAGTTGTGTAAGTGATGCCATTCAACAGACTATGACCGCATAATTCAGGACAACCCCTTCCCCTCTTGTGCTGGGAGAGTTTCCTAACTTTACCATGATCCTCCTGCAGCTGCTATGTGTATGTTAAGGTTACTTTCTGTGTCTCTCACAAAGAAGCCAAAAGCAGTTGATAATCAGTTCATACAGACTGAAAGTAGGATAATTGAAGTGATATTACATAGAATGTAAGGAGATTTTTGCTCTTGCTTTTGGTATTCCGGAAATCAGGACTGGTGTGCAACCAAGATTTCTCTCAAAGATGATTACTGCTTTAATTGCGGTAATTAAAAGTACCATGTAATTATTATTATCTCATAGGTTAAATAATTGAAAGCAACATTAGGTTGCAACTGAGAGTCACAGTGTGTTTGTACTACAAATCTTTGTCGTCCTGTTAGAACAGTGTTTTAAAGTATAATTTATTATCCTGCAATTACCAGAGTTACATATTTTTAAAATGGCAGATTTTTGATGGATGACTCCCAGTCAAACTAATGGGAGTTTGGGATGGATTTTGGTGTTTGAGAATATAAACTAAAATTATTCATGGTTTAAAATTCCAAAGTTTAAAAAAGTAGACATTTGAATTTTGAAACTGAAAAGTACCTAAGATGGGGAAAACTGTTTGGTTTTAAACCTAACATTGGAATTCCTTATAGTCAATTCATCCCAGTAACACAACTCTCCTAAATTCAAAAAGCTGGGATTGATGGGCACTAACATATGTACGTAAGAAGCTTCCTGGCCATTTGGAGACCAGAAAACAAAGGATATTTCTCAGATAAATGTCTTATCATAGGTACTATTGAAAAATATGGATTTATGCCAACAATAGAGACAAAATGAGATTAAATTCTAGTCTTCAGAATCCAAAAGCACAGAAGAGTCTTCTTATGAATGACAATTCAGTATTTTTGGGAGTTGTTATATATAAAATGTTCTCTAGACCATATGTTGTGATATATCCAAGGAACCTGGAAATATGGTCCTCTGTCTTTTCGAGTTTCTCACTGTTCTGGTATGACATTCTTTTTTAATTCACTCTCTGCTCTATTTTGAGAGGCAGATTTACATCTGAAATTAAGGCATAGTACTAACAATATGACACATGCAGTATGGTATTGTTTGCGGCCAGAAAGTAGTTGTTAATGCACTGGAAAAATTTGGAAGAGATAACTCTGAAATCTTGGCTCACTTCAGCCTCCCACTTACAAACTGCTGATCTGGCAGCATGTAGACATAGACTTACACCCAGAAATTTAGGCAAATCCAAGCAGAATTTAATGCAATGATTTGCACCTGCAAAGAATAGTCCTGATTTAACTTGTTCTGAATATTTATAAAATTAACTGAAAGCACTAAAGTTACTCTAGACTGACGTTTCTGATCCCTGATCTATCAAGTTGTGTATGTGTGCAGATACGTATACATATCTGTATTTCACTTTATATCATCTTAACTTCACTGTGCTAAAAAATTTACTTGGGGAAGATAATGCAATTCAAATGCGTAAGTACATCTTTATTTAGATTTACATTACATTTTTAAGTTTTTACATTAAAGTACATACATTATTTAGCTTTATCGGGTAAAATTTACTATATTGACTAAATCTTTCTCTAACCATCCTTTCTATATAAATCAGTTAACTTTTCTGAATTTTTCAATCCACTAGTAAATAGCTTTACATTGTTGCTCAAATCCAATCACTCTATTTTGAATATCTCTATGTAATAATAAAATTATCACAGCTGAAAGAAAAATATGTTTACAGTCAAACTGATTGCTTTTAAGGACAAAATATTACAGTACTTGTCCATGTTTAACCATGTATTATTGAAAGAAAATTCTCTTAGGCACATATTGTAAGTTTTTTAATTCTGTCACATGAGACTTTCTCCTTATTTTAAAAGTCCTTCTCTATTCCTTTTAAATGGCTAGAGAAATGTACCTTTGCAATGTAAATATATTACTTTGCCTATTAGGCTTAGAACAGTTTTTTTTCTTGCCCTTGGAGAAACGAGATCTTCCAGGCTTTTTGAGACAACCATCACTCAGAAACTGCCCTTCTGTAACAATCTTAACTCATTTTGTTCAAGTCAGAGTTGAAAAATTACTGCCTAAACACTTGTTTCCATTTCCATGCATGCAAACTAAAAGTCTGGGTTTTGTTTATTTTGTTTATAACAGGTATTGATAGCCTGTATGTAAACAGACAAATTTAAAGTCAGGTTGTGCAGTAAGCTTCCTCTGTGGCTGCTCCCAAATGCCACTGTACACAATTTCCCTTGTGTGTCTGCTCAGTCAGCTCAACCCCTGAAAAGGTCACTTTTTGTATTTGTGTGTCACATTGTGTAAAGCATTAGGTATTCGTGCGACTGTTTATAAGTTGTGTGCAGTTATAGCCACTTTAATCAACCCCACTGCTCTTGTCCCAGCAGGATTTAAGTGGGGATGTGTTTACAGTTCCACACCTCTGAGGAATATCAAGTTGTACAGTTTTAGTACAACTTACAAGAGAAACATTTTTTCTTTTTCATGTTTTTGTCTTCTCAGAATGTGCACAAGCAGTAGTAAAAGTTAGGTTTGTTGAAGAGCAGATCTGGGCACAGCTCAGCGCTAGAGCTGTGCCGCTTAAAGATATCTTGCAAATCTAACGAGTAAAAATGGATTATTCTCTTAGGGAAGAATCCTTGATTTCCATTGGCTTTTAGCTCACAGCAGACTTTAAGATTATGACACTTTTTATATGTTGGAAATTTGCTTTGCATAATTTGAGAGGTTTTTTTAAAAAAATTATACTATTCCTCTCCCTCAGGGCCCTCTACAGTTGGAATCTTAGTACTAAGGGAGCCTGCTTCTACAGGCAGATGGATATGAAAAATAATACTAATAAAATTTGTAAAACTCTTTTTAACATTTTTATAGGAATATATTTGTAATATATATATAGAATACAGGATGAATGATGGCATTTTATGGCTTAATATTGCTCAGTTAGGATGACTTGTATAGCTCCCTCATGGTTTTGCCACTGTTTTTTTAATTCATTACAAAGTCAAGTTATGCATTTTATATAAACATAAATATCTGTATGTGTAAGGGACCAGTATACATATATATATATTCAAACAGAATACATATATGTATACACTCACACATGCACATAAGTATATATAGACAGGTATATATATATATGGCTGTTTACTCAAGCCACCTCCTTAGTTTTACTCCACAGCTGCCCATTTACTCATTTTGCATACCCTGTTAGTTCACCTTTTTCTTACCTGGCCATTCACTTTTCTTCCTTCCTTTTATCTTATCTCTTCTTAATGACATGTCCCAAGTCCTAAAGCAACATTTAAAGAATAGATAAAGGAATAAATGATATTTGACACTAGGGCTACCTTAACTGTATGTGATATTTATGACTCATCACTTTTTCACAAATATATCAACCTTACTCAGAACCTATGAAGTTAACTTAAAGCAAGGGTTTGTTTGCCAGTCTATCTCAATGGGAGTTTTAATGGTTCTTACTACTGTATGCTTAAACCTACACAAGAAATGAAAATAACAGTTAAAGGAAAGTTTTAAGGGGGGAAAAATGATGCATTTTATAGGACTGTGGTAAACCTTCTGAAAGACTGAGATTCAGTGACAAGAATACTAAAATATGTATAGGGAGATGAACCAAACAGTGCATAGGATTGCAAGACTTAAAGATGACTGTGTGAGTCACTAAACATAGGTGAAAAACAGAAGCAAAACTGCAATACCATTAGATATTGTGGGGATTACATTTGAGATAAATATAAGCACAAGAAAAAGTTGGTAGAAAATTATTCTGTCATCTAGTTCTGCTGGCTAGTGAGAATCTACATGGCTATTAAGCTCTGAATGGTTAGCATCTTGGAAACCCTGCTGAAGGACACAAAGAGATCACAGTTATTAGAAGTGAAATGGGACACAATGGCTCTATTAGAAGCCCCATTTCTAAAAGTCCTTTCCTGCTCTCTGAAGCGGTCAGCACGGCATCTGTCTGTTTCTTCACTGTAAATGGCTGAGCTTTCTCTGCAAATAATGCAATCAACTACATTACTGATAATGCTTATAAAATCCTTGGTGACTGGGAAAGAACTGTTACCTCAGATGTCAGTTCTGGGGGAAAATAACATAGAAATATAACAGATCCTGTTATATATGGTGTTACAGCACCCAGAATGGAGCTAAGGCTTACAAAACTGTTAATTTTGTGACTCAAAAACTCGGTTTTATATGCAAAAAAAAAAAAAAAAAAAAAAAATCTGTTAGAAGTTTGGATGTCTGGCTTAATTATAAAATAGGACACTTCTGAATAGTGATCCAGCTGTGAGAAAGAACATTAGTGATAGATGGAAACATCAATGAGATCTGTAGTCCTCAAAGACTTGTCTATTGGGAAAGACATATTGATTTCAAAAAATGTGGTTAAAAGTGATTCTTGAGCATTTTAGTTTTGTGGGCCCATGTGTTTAAGTCCAACAGCATAGACCATTAATGAAATATTAGTCGAATGTTCTTCAGGTTTCCTCTGAAATCACTTCAAAACTTTTATTTACGTGTTAGATGTCAGATCAGACCTATAGATTTCAGAGCATAAACCAAAAATGGAATTACTTTTGTTACTTTGTCACTTTTTTTTTTTAATACAGAAATTTTATTGTGTCTGGTTGCTCTACAGGATTTATGATGTGCTTTATACGAACTGTAACTTACTTGGCTTTTTAAATATGACTTCATAATCAGAGTTACTTATTGGGAATCTGGTGCTAAAACTCGTTTCCTGATGAAGCAAACATGATGTGATTGTACATTCAGATCTGGAAGTCATCAGGTGCTGGCGAAATGCAAACCGAACTGCAAACCAACAAACAGTTCAGAGCTCCAAAATTGTATGGCTGCTTACTCTACTGGAAGCATCCTTGATGAAAAGCTACTCTAGCTCTTAAGAGAAAATGTGCTTGCAGGACAAAAAATAAAGATGGATAAAGTTAGTCAGCCTCAAAGGAGTCTGTGCTAGCACTGACTAGATCATCTTACAAACACCCTGAAATCCCTTGGTCTCATTACTTGACATCCTTTCTGTGCACCTTCAGATCTTGCCAGTTCAGCTTGCAGTGTTTCCTCCCAAGTTTACTGGAATACCTAAATGGCAGGTATTCTTTCAGTTCTTCAGTTTTAACATTACTCCCCTCATTATCTCTCTCCCACTCCTTTATGTTTTCACTTCTCACTTTTAGTCAGCTGAGATCTCCTAATGTCCTCAGTTCAGTGACACTCTCTTTCCACTCTAGTTCCCTCCTATGTAGCTGTCTTTATTCTTACTATGCAGCCTCCTTTTATTCTTATTGGGCCATTTCCTCTCCATTCCTGACTGAACTTCACCAATTTCCTTTCTGTCTTCTTTTCCAGACTCTCACTGTTTTATTGGTTTGGCAGCATGAGATGTCTAATTTGCTTTCCATCCCCTCTTTTTAACTCCATTGGCCAGCTTTACCTTTCACTCTGTTCTTTGGTCTTATTATGGCTCTTCACTGCTTTTATCACCTCCCACCTCCACTCCAATTATAAACACTGAATAGAGAAGCAGTTGGCAGTCAGCTCTGTGACTGCTAATGTCCTTTGAATGAGTCAGAACCTATAGAGTGAATGAAACACAGCCCAGTTTCATTTGATCAAGCTGTCTCTTTTTATAAATGCATGGTTCCCAATCATAGTTCCTAGTGTCACCATTTGCAGTGGCCTTATGGGTGAGTGAAGCCCTTTATACTGCCTTCCTGGCACAGATACTGCTATCTGTGCATTTCAGGGTTTGGGCGGGGTTTTCTTTGGAAGGGGAAGGGGAAAAGGAGGTTGCAGTGAGGGGCATGGTATCATCTGTTTGTTTTCACTCTTTTATTAATATCCATTTCTAATTTTCATTATTATTTTTGTAATGCCCTTTTTTAAAGCTTTGCTCACCTAAGGCAAGAACTTTTGAAGGGGGATTCTGTTCTTGACATGGCAGCAGAAGATAGACTTGGTGTTGCAGTGGCTTCTCTCAACTGCAGGAAACTATAGAGTGTGTCTCTTGGATTTGTTACTCAATTGACTGTGGTAACTTAAGAACATAAAAGCTCATACTGAAAAATCTCTCACAACAGAGTCATTTTAAGGTCATTTATCTTGTGGATTCTCTGCCATCTATACATCTAACATTTCATGATTTCTTATATCCACCTTTCCCTTAGACACTTACAAGGTACCTTTCCTCTGTCCATCTGCTTATTTTTGCAGGACTTGTGATAATTTTAATTTGTACTCCTCTGCAAAATCATTCAATGTGTTAAAAAAACTGTGTGAATTGTGGTACGAGAAGGTGAGGGAAGAGACTGTCTGGTGTTCCCCATAAGATCATTTAAAAAAAGTCCCAACTCCTGAGGCATAATGTCAAATGTGCCCTAAATATCTTAGCTGCAGCTCAGGTTTTTTTCCGTACTGCCATTCTGCTGATGCAGGGAAAGGCAATTGCATTACTTTCCCGATGACTTATGTTAGTAGTAATTACACATATGATGTTACTAGATTCTCAACATCCTGCGTTATGACAGCTGTGATTGACTTATTGATGGCTTCATTAATTCAGTCCAGAGGACAGAAGCTTAAATATGACTTTTTAAGATTTTCACATAGAGGCTAGACAGTCTGAAAGATGTCTTAATGTCTAATTTACAGTTCTTTGAAATCACCAGCTTTTCCAAACTTATTAGTTTCAACAGTTATTAAGAAATAAAAGTCAATTAGCACTTCCAGTATGCACCATGAAAAGATATTTCCCCAAGGTGCAAATGTGTTACTTTATAAAACTGCTAGTCAGTTATGTCCTGTCAGTGCTCAGGATGTGAAAGCTGTGGATACATCTAAATAATAAGAAAATCAGTTTACACTTCACATACTGCAATAAATCAATAAACAAAACTGCCCAGAATCCATTGGAAAGCTGTGAGATATGCTGCGCTGTGAAATTTTTGCGTGCACATATTGAGTGGATGAAAGGAGTGACTTTCAGTGAATATATTAATATTTTCTAACCTCCTTAAAGTGAGATATTTATTCCCCGGAGAGGAGAAAATACATACTTTACTAGGATTCCTAACTGGGCCAGAGAAGGTTGGTTTTTAGCATTAGCTTTCCAACTATCCCATTCTTCTGTTGTGGCTTTATATGTTAGAGGAGACACATGTGCTTTCAGCCTGGTTCTTGCTTTCAAGCAGTTTCATCATTCCTTCTGTCCTCTTCCTCTTGTCCTCATTCACTTCTTTGGTCCTTTGGCCATTCTTTTTATATCAAATGAAAAGAGATCAGCTTTTCAGAATAAGTCCTTTGGTAAGAGATGGCAACTCAGCAGCTTTCTGTCTTTGCTTTTAACTTCTTGCTTTAATGATTGGAAAGACCTTTGATTATCTGAAAGGAAATAGTAATTCATGGTAAATTTCTCTCTCTTTTTTATTTTTTGCAAATTCTGTCTGGGAGAATATTGTCTCCTCAATCCACTGAAAAACAGACACACATGGATTTTTATATGTTGGCAGCTCCACAGCAATCCCATTAGAACAACCTGCAGAAGGTAACAAGCTCTTAATTAATGTTGAGTTAAAAATGGCAAAATAAACTTGCTTTAATTGGGCCAGAATCATAAGGACCAGGATTTAACTTCTGCAGATATGAGTCACCATCATGAACTAATGCAACTAGCGATTGTTATTTTGTTGTCACAAATCGAAAGAATTACAGAGGCAGGCAAGATGATATGTTAAAAGGTCAGGTACTCAGAATCAGAGTAAAAAAAAAAAAAAAACAAACATTTACTGTGATTAAAAAAAGGAGCTGCAAAATATTAGTGAAAGTTTTATCTAGAGCGTTCTGTTTTCTCTTTTAAAACAATTTCTATATATGTTAAAAGAAGCTTATGATGTTTATGCATCTCTGTGTTACTTGCTTAAGTGTAATAATAGCTATAGAAACGTGCTTTTTTAGATACATGTGCCTAGATAGTTAGAAATGTGCTTTTTTAAATTAAAAAATTAAGTATTAGATGCTCTTCAGACTTATGTAAGCTTTTTTTATTCATCCTGACATACAAAGCTGAGAGGTGTATTTTACTGACAGGGAAGGATAAAGAAGATTAAATGCAATATTATCATTCTTAAAATGAAGGTGATCTAACCTTGCTGTATACTTAGCTAAGAAAGGTGAATTTCACCTTTATACAGTCTTGTGGAAGACTGTTCCAACAGCATTGTGGAAGACTGTTTTTTGGATTGAATGTTAGCCATCATGAGCAAATGAGTTATAATAACTGTTACGTAAAATGTAAAATGTTAAGAAGACATTTAGAGATGGATTCTCCACTACCTTCCACTTTGTCCAGTAATATCCATCTGTAGGATTATATATCCACAGCGTTGTAAAGACAGAAGAAGGCTGGAGCTTTGTGTCAAGTTTTTCCACTCCCCTTCTCCCTCAGTACTGGTGTACGTGAATGGCTTCAGAACTGAAAAGTCATGTTTAGAGTGCCGCAGCCGTATAGAAGATAAACACTTGGGAACCCATTTTTTTCCAGTTTATCAGTGTCAATTTGCTGTAGTGCTACTTAATTCAGCTTCAACTACTCCAAAATTTACCCTTTATCCTAGTATAATTAAATAGCATTCTGCCTCTGTATTTTGTCCATACATATAGATGTAGTTAAAAACTAGTAATACTGAATTGCTTCTACTGAATGGGATGTCACAACAGAGTAGTTCAAGTGTCTTGCTGTGGTGCCAAGGGTACAGGGTTGAGCCTTGTCCTGAGCTTTTGTTTTCAACACCACTCTGTCACTGGGGACCTTGTCCTTTGAGCTAGGAAATCAAAGGCTTCTGCACACATCAGCCACATCATTTTATTGTGTGCTATCACAAAGAGTGACCTAATTTTTTTTTACCAGTGGAAGACCAATGGTCAAATGGCTTTTTGTTTGCATGAAGCACTTTGTGCACAAAATTGAGAAGTATTTTTTTGGTAAATATTGATGTATTTATTGGTAAATAAAAGTATCATTGATACAGGAAAAATTAAGAAATATTTTGCATTAAATATATGATCAAGATTTTTTTAAATCCCATTGAAATCTTAACACCTGAGTCATTTTTATTCATATAAACATCATGACATAATATAAATCATGTCCGCTCACCAGCTGCTGAATCCCTATTAAGATATTTCTCCCACCTTTTAACTACACTTGTCATTGGAGATTTCCACGAAATTCCATTAAATTCTGGTACTCTCCACTGTAAATAGCCATGAAAGCACCATGCTTCTTAGCACAAATCCTCAATCCCCTGCTAACACCTCATATTACAACTGTCTAATTACCGCGTTCTTCAGTAACCTTGTGGGACTTCCATAGGTAATTAGAACTCCAGAGCGTTTCTGCAATAATCCGGTAAGGACCTCTTTAACTAGAAAGAATTATGTGGTACTAATATTCTGGCACCCATGTGTTCTTCACAGTTAATTGTTTCAATTAATATTTGGCATCAGTGAAGAAATTCATGAAAGTTCATAAACTGAGACAATTCTTAGGAAAGTTTTAAGGTAAATGACTTGTAGTTCTGATCACCTAAAGATGCAGGGCACTTTAGAAAAAATGAAATTCCTAGTACATCAGGCTATTGCAAAAGCAGACTTTTATATTACTGTTAGGAGAGATACCTTAACTTGCTTTTTCATCCCTTTAAGACTACTGTATTTGGGTAAATTCTCTTTTCTTTCCTTGGAAGTTCCACCAAGTAGTTGTAGATGAAGTGTACTGAGTGTCTTAAAACACATGGTGAGTGTGCTCCGATAACTGTTCTACAGACAAGTCTTTGATGACAGAGAATAATAGAGAGAGCTTTTGAGATGTTCCCGTGTTTCTGGATGTCTTCGTTTCACTTCATTCTCACCATCCCTTTGTTTTTCCTTTGAGAATTAATGATTCCACATACTACACAGCTATAAAGGGCCTGTGTACACTGTACTCGCTGCATACAATGGCAGTGTGTCCTTCAAACATTGTATCTAAATGCTATTTACTGTCTTTACTAATTATTCTAATTCTTCGCCCCTGTACAGTCAGTTTCAGGCCAATGGTATTTCTGTACACTTATGACAGTGTAAAATCTGTGCAAGAAAGAGAATTACTCCATCACTGATGAAGTACACAGGGGTGTAGAAAATAGCTTTGATCCCAAAAGCATGTGTTGCTCCTCCCTGCGTCTTTCCTTCCTCAGTCTTTGGCCAATCCTTCTGCACCCTCACTTTGGTGCTTCCCAGGGGATCCTCCATGACTTTGGAGTGTCCTCAAACACACCCGGTTGCTCCGACACCAGGATAGAAGCAGCAGTCCAAGGAAGACCAACAAGAGAGAGTGGTCATGTGAGGGGTTTGATGAGGGTGGGTGCATTTCTTCCTATTGTGCCTCCAACTGGTTTGCTTACCACACTGCCCTTTTCACATGGTCAAGTATATGCTCTGTTGGGAACAGAAAGACCTAATGCTCTCCGAATTTGTGTCTCTCATCACAGGTACCAACCCATTTCATTACTTAGCTACTGGCAGGGTAATGACTACAATTTATTACTTCACTATCAGTAAGATAATGACTATGTTTTATGATTATCTAGCCATACCCTTTTAGTCTTAAAATGCCTCAGATTTTTGTTTATTGATGTTTTCTGCTTTCTGTATTGTGTAATTATAACTTTTGTTTAACTATAATATCTTGTAAAATAAGGAGAGGTTTGGAAGAAGTCACTGGACAGGTTGATTAGAAGTTCACTTCTTTTTCTTGCATTAAAAGGGCAGAAGAACAAATGCCATACCAATTTATCATCATATGTAACCTTTGATTAAACAATTTTTTCCTATATCAATGTGAGTGGCTTTTGGCTTCAGAGTAGATTACTGAAATTAGGAACTTTAGCAAAAAATAAAGAGTCATTTGTTTAGATGATTATTAAATTAAAAAGTCCAATCTGGAAGTCACCTTAATTAAATGTAAAAATTGAGTCCACTGAACCTCTGTGCATTTTCAGATCAGAGCATGATGCTTCCCTAAAATATCATAAATTGCCCCTATTCTGCCAGTTAGTTCAGCTGTTTTGCAGCCGGGATTATAAGTGAGACTTGATTAAAATAAAACGAGTTGTTTCTTAGAATGTGGTCCATGAACCCTAGTCAATACAATCTTTCCTTAATGGCCTTCTATCTATTATCAAGTTATGAATTTAATTTATGTTGCAAAGTTCCCAAAGAGAATGCATTATAATCAATCTTAAAACTGTAGGAATAATACATTTATATTTATGTGATATCTCGTTGTTTCTACAGCTTTGAAAAGGTAGTATATTTTCCCCTTGATATATCTAAGAGGGTAAAAGAGCAAGTACCTAGGTGAGGAGATGTGTGCAAGTGGAGAACCACATGTAGTTTTACCATATCAGTAGTCACCATTTAAAATTTTCAGTACACTTTCAGAAAGGTAGTACAAAATGTTCTCAGAGAGAAAATATGTCACCAAAGGAATCCCTCTGTGTGGATGAAAATTTGAATAATGTCCATACAAATCACTATTCTTAGTGAATGGGCTGTGGTTTCTGTTTCTTACTGAACAAAAGAAAATTTACTGGCTGCCACACAACACAGTGCCGGTAAAATTCAGATTTAGTAGTGTCAGCATCAAAGGCAGCAGAATTTACATGTTTCCACAGGGTGGTATTTTGTCGCAGCTGTTGTATATTTTTACAACCTAAAGCAAGACCACAGTCACTGTTGCTGTATTGCTGAATAAGTTCTTCTGCATCAGGTGGGGTTTTTTTCCTTTTGTTTCTTTTTTAATTTTTCATTTTTTTAATTATAGCCTTTGGAGATAAAACATTCCCATAAAATACTTAGTATTTTTTTTTCCCCTCCAAAACAAATCTTTGAAAGATAAAAAATCTGATTCCAGGCCCTCAAGGTTTATGAGTATTCTCTGAATTTCTAGGTAATCTTAGCTGAAGATACCTGCTTTTTTTTATACATGTACAGCTTATTCCCCTATGACACGGTATTAAAATTTCCACAACAAATACCAAAGCAGTACTTCTTGCCATAGCAAAAATAAGTGTATGCCTTACGGACACAGAAGGATTTTGTTTGTCCGTGTGAGTTCTCACTTCTTTAGAACTGAACTTTGAAACTTCCTCATTTTCTTGGAGCTCTGTTTAACAGTAAACAGAGACTATGTACATGTCATTTCTTAAGGTTGGGGGTGGGGTGGGAGGGTGCTGGTGAATAGATACACACCACTGATTCCTTTCATGGATCCATACTAATTATGATGGTCCTGGGCAGCCCATATAACCTGTGCCAGCTCGGTCACAAGCCTAAACAGTAGTCTTCATGGGACCAGAAAAAAAAATGCTCATTTCTTCCCAGGGAAGGCAAACCTCCCTGGATGTATTGACACTCTGCAATGAAGAAAGTCTGTGGAGTCTCCATTTTGGATGCAATCCAGTGTTTCTGCAAGGGCTAAATGAACTGCTCTATAGACCCAGCTTTGTACAATTTGCTGAGCTCAATGAACTCTTTTCTCTTCTCCTTTCCTCCTCATACTTCTTTGTTACTTTTAACAATGTGTAGTAGAAAAATTGGCACCTACTCAATGAAATCTCTGTTAAGCTTACACCAAAAGGAAGATTTTTTTGGTGAATTTGCACTTCCAAGAAGATGTCACCGTTTTCAAATGAGCTGGTGAGACTCTGAGTTAATGCTTTTTGAATAGCTTGAATAAAAGGTTGCTCCTGAATCTGTAAAACAGAAGCAGTGAGGCACAGTACCTCCTGGAGTTCCCTTTGGCCAGTTTGTCTTTGCTCTGCCCTTAACTTGAGTCTTTGTCTGTTGAGCACAATCTTGAGCAAAGTAGTCCTCAGTACAGCTTAGAAACATCAATGGAATATGGGCTCTGACTGATTTATTCTTCCTCCTTTTTTGTTTGTCTACATCAAAACAGAGTTGGCTCACAGTATTTCTTTGCTCCGCCATTACTTTTTCTCAGGGCTTATTCATTTAAGCTTCAGGAGGAACATGCCACATTTACTTCCTTTTTTTTTTATTCTCTCTCTCTTTTTTTTTTTTTTTTTTTTTTTTTTTTTTTTTTTTTTTTTTTTTTTTTTTTTTTTTTTTTTTTTTTTTTTTTTTTTTTTTTTTTTTTTTTTTTTTTTTTTTTCCTGTTAGTGCTGTTACTGCTGCTTGTACCATGCCATTTCTATCACAATTGTACTTGGTCACAGAGCAAACCTTGGCTGTAATATGTAAAAAGCTATACAGCATATAATTAATGAAGCAAAGCAAAGTGACTGACATGTGACATTTGTTCCCCTGAAGATTAAATGGACATTGTGAAGACATGCAGATGAGGTTGTAAGAGAAAAAAGAAAGGAAAAAAATTTAGGTAGGATTTTGCGGGGTTTGTATGTGTGCTAAATGGAAATCTTCATGTGCAGCAAGGCCTTTCCTTTCTATTTAGCATTCCCCCCCACTCCAGTCCGTGAAGTATGAAGGGATGCATTTTCTTTGCTAGAATTAATAAGGAGCATGGACGTCCAGTGACTATCATCTTCATTAAAGTTATGGAACCATTTTTAGATAGAAATAACAAAGCTATTGAGCTATCATTTGTATTGTGCCATTGGTACTGGAATGAAATCTGTTATTTTAAAACCCATTTGATGCTAGGAGGTATTTCCAGAGCACGATTATAGATAAGACTCATGGTCTTTTCTCAAAGAAGCATTAACCACTAGAGATGAGTTGAGAATCTCCTCAATCCTTTTTTTGCTCCCAGTATTGTGAAATTAAAATATAACAACCATCCATATGCAATACTTTTGGCAAACTCACTTCATGGCTAATAAAAGCTAGGAAGAGAAAAGAGATCACAGTATCAAGTGATCATATGAATGTAGTTTCCGAGGACAGTGTATCTTTTCCCAAAAGAATGGGCTTGTAATACCAAAACAAAATAATTACAAGAATAATTTAGCATAAGTGATTCTATATTTTCTTAAGATCCCCAACAGAATTATGTCCATCAGTTCTGTCTAAATACATACTCCTGTTACTTCCTTTTGTTAAAAAGTAGAGTTGCCATAACAACTTCATGTGAATTTCATGTGGCTTATAAAGGATATTATTTTTAGAACTAATTAGAACTTTGGTTGCTTAAAACCAGAAAAAACTATTTGTATGACAATACCAGTTTTGCCTTCAGTTCTTTTTCTTGAAAAGAGAATCCATTTTTTTTCCCTTCAATAAACTGAAGAAACAAAAGTGTTAAAAAATATCAAAAAATTATTTCACAAACCACAGTTGAAATAAGCAATCATATTTTCAAAATTAAAAAATCATCTCTGCAGCCTTTGAAAGGACTGAACCTTCTGTTTTGTTACAGTGAGTCAAAAATAGTGAATGGAGAAGTTAGGTTGTTGTTCTCAATTATTGCCTTATGAATAGGTTACAACATTACTAAACTATCCACCAAGCACTAACTAGTCACCTTGTTGTATGCTTCAGCAAACAGTCTCTAAGTGTAACAGCTATTGAGAACTCCTTAAGATATTCAAGGAAAAATGGATTATTGCGGCATAGAAATACAGGCTGTAGGTGAATTTGATGCAATTTTTTTGGTTTAGATTTGGAAAAGAAATAATGAAGTGCTTTTGGAAGCAAGATTATTTGCTGTGTCCTATATTTGTACGTCTTAAGATAATTTAGCACTTTCTTATATCCTTAAAATGAGACAAAAAAAAAAAAAAAAAAAAGAGGGGTGAAGTAGACGCTTTAGTTTTGTACAAGTATTAGTTTTGTATAATTATTAACTTTGTTACAATTTTAATTTTGGTTTTGAGGATAAACATTCTGGTACACTATATCGGTCTCCATTAGATAAAGACAGTTGTCACGGCTTTGAATATTTATGGTTCAGGATTTGTTTCCAAGTTCATAATAATTTGGCCTCTGTGCTCTAGCAGGAAATGCACCAGAGGCTTATCTTTGATCTTCTGATAACTGTCCAAGTGGAAAGTTTGGTAGTTGATTGTCAGAAACTATATATAACATCTCAAATATCCCCTTCAATATTTTCTTGTGAAAATGAATATATTGCTTAGTTTTTGTCATACATGATAATAAATGTGAACTGTGCAAAGTTCACTCTGGTTTGTTTGGGTTTTTTTATTTAATGGGTAATAGTTCTATATAAACTCCTGTTTTACTTGCTTAATGCATTAGTATTGTTTTTATCTACCTAATGTTGATGTTTTCGCTACCTTTGTTTTTATCTTGTCTTCTACTACTTGCCTTTTAGATAACATTTTTCTTTTGCAAAGGAAGAAATGGGATCTGTTTTCTCTAGTTTTATTTTTATTTGACTTCTAAGTAGTACATGCCATAATGAAACAAAATGAATGCTAAAGCCCAATTTGTGATTTCTCATAATGACTGCATTTTGTCTTTTTAAAATAGGAAAAAAATTATTCTCTATCTTTGTGATATGTCACACCATTGATTTTCCAAAGGAAATCCCATTGAAATCAACTGAGAGTGCTGCATGTAAATCCATGCCACTCTATTCTTTATTTACTGATTTTAGTTAAAGGGAAAAAATACTGGAAATCTCGGTGCAACACTATCAAGGTCTTTAGGATTTTCTTTTTCCAAAGTTCCTCCCCTTTTATGATTCCATCAAAATGCCAGAAGAAGATGTTTATCTAGTCATGTAAACCAGCCGTGGAAAGTAGATAAATTTAATAAATTGAAGAGCTTACAACATCATTCAAGCGATTAAATAGATTCTGCACCACCTCTTCCCTTCTCCGTATCCCCACTCCACATTATCCTTATCTGCAGGATTAGATTCCCTGTTAGGTTTTCTGATAAGAGTTCTCATGCTTTCTGTGACTTACAATCCTCAGGGCACAAGGGCAAAGTATTGTATTTGTGGGTTCACATATTATATCACATACTAAATCAAGAGGAGGATTCAGGTTGCAGTAAAGTAAAGATTGAACATGAGTAAACCTTTAAGAAGCAAGGCGTGGAATTTCATTCTAAACTCTGTGTCATGTTTAGGTACTGAACCATGTGCACTGCAGTGTGCTGAAAACACTACTCATTGAGTATAAATCAGTCCCTTATCTATGAAAAAAAACCAGACCATGTTTTCAGTAAAATTAGCACGTAGAACAGTCATGTGAGATACCAAGTCAACATGAGATACATTGAATAAAATTACTTCCTATGTAGTTACAAATAGTGGTTTAGTTGTGGGTTTCAGTGGCTTTTGTTGGTTTGTGGGGTTTTGTTGTTTCTTTTTTGGTTTTTGTTGGGTTTTTTGTTGTTGTTGTTGTTTTATTTTTTGTTTGTTTGTTTTGGGTTCTTCACCCTTACCACCCACTGCTGAGCAGAATTTTCCACATGAACACTGGAATCTGTTGCAGCTATTTAGGTCACCCATTGAGTTCATTGCAGTCAGAGGCCTAAGGTCATTCCTTAAAGATAAAAGATCTCCTCACAGCCTGGAAATCCCATCTGTGACCAGGGGTCAGCTTACAGGTGAGTGCTGGATATTTGATTTAGAGAAAAATGGATGGAAATTTCCAGTTTTGTACAAACCTAATCCCTAAATAAACCAGAGGCCATCAGAGGGTGACCAATATCAGCACATGAGAAACAGTTTATGCTTCTTTTTGTAGGATTGAGTATTCAAAGATACGCACATTTATATGCACACATATTTCCATACTTGTTTTCCACCATGTATGTTGTGTCTTTATGACTTTGTATGTAGCTAATAAGTCACAAATAGTGGTATTTTCTGCCATTTTGGATACCTCACTAATAAGTAGAGTTCTCCAGCTGAGCTCTTGAAAATGGTGCAAGCTATTGAGGTCACCCTCTTGGTGATCTTACTCACTCACCTCTATGTTTGGGTCCATTAGCTTCAAAAAAGCTTTCCTTTCATTTCTGCGTAAAATCTAAGACTCTGCACCATCCATGGATTTCAAACAGTAACTTGTTCTTGTTGGACAATAGTAGTGCGATCCAACCAACATTTCTACAACCCACATTTCTGCTGCTATAACTTTAAAGGAAAAATGCAAGTTATCTGTAGGTTAGACCAAATTAGTTGCAGTGATTTTTATATTCACAATTAATTGGCTAATGTATCTTTTTCCATTTCAAAAGGGCAATAATAACTTTATCACAATAGTGTATCATGACAGTATAAGCCAGGGAAATAAGGTTGATTTGTATCCTTTATATGTTACAGCTTGAATTGCTCTTTAACAGTAGAGAGCAAGAGCTTATTGAATTGATCCTTAAGTTAAACCAAATAATAATAATAATTTTCTACCAGAAAAAAATATTTCTCCCTAGATGAAATTTACATTCTAAGTTGTAACCTGAAGCTGCATTTTGGTTTCTGGATGTCAGATTATGCAGAATTGTCAACAGAGATTTTGCAAAGTGCAATTAATCCCACATTTTTGTGTCAGAAATTTACAGTTTGAAAGTATTGTGAATGTCTGTTTTTCGGAATCCAATATATATCCAATCCTTCATATAAATATATTAAATATGACTTAGCATCACAGCAACAGCTATACTGCATCTGAGTCCTTACGTAACCGAGTTTAAGATAACTCTCTTTGCACTCACAATCAAATGAAAAGACTGTAAGTCTTTATATAGATGTAAACATATAAACAAGGGATCATCACCAGAACTGTGAATAATGAGGAAATAAAATTAAAAACTTCAGCAGCATTTAAATTTTTTGAATGACAGCAAAAATACTCGGAAAATGGAAAATTCATTTAGGATAGCAGTTCAGGAAAAATATATAATGAAATTGGACTTTCCTGGAAATTGGATTTCAAAACTCTTTTTTTATTGTCTCAGTTGAGTAAGGTCGTGTTCACTTAATTAAGACTTGCTTCTCCACTTCTGTTTAAGGCTAGGAAATGGAAAGATGTTTGAAAGAAAAAATGAGTAAGTAAAGTAGATTTGTAGGTCAGTGTTTTGTTTGCACTGGATGAGAATCTAAGTGATTTCTTAGCTTAGTTGCAGCAAAATTTTTTTTACTTGTAAACACCCCTGGTTCTCCAGACCTAAAATTCTGCCTGTTTTATGGGGTGAATTCCTTCCTATAGTTATATGTTTGAGGGTTTCTTATACAACAAAACTTTTTGAATGGAAACTTTTAGGTTCAGAGAATGTGGAGCAGTGTGGGTTTTGTCATCTTGTGATGTCTGACTTTACCAGAAGGTAAGATGGGCTTGTGTGGTAGCATCCACAGCTCTGAATCTGTGCTGTCATAACTCATAAACGCTGTCATTCAGGTCTCCCTGGCAGCACGCAGTAATGAAAAATGTCCAAGAAGTTATAGTGGAAGAGCTTCTTCTCAAAATTCTACAGCAGGCTATCTGTAATGGATCGCTTCCAAGAGGATTAGAGATTAATATAACTTTTCCTTTTACTCTTACACTGATGAGATGTCTCATTATGCTCAGTCCTTTCTAATACATCGGCCATAATACAAGGTTTAATTTATTTATTCTGTAGGTGATTTCCATTTCCTTTTATTTACCCTTCAGGCGAGGTAGCTGACTACACAGCAGCCCCTGCTGTTTGGAAGGGACATGAGCGGATGTCTGAAACTTAGCTTATTTGGTATAAGAAGTTGAATCAGTCAGTGCAGCCTCAACGTGGCTTGATAAAAGAGAAGTAAATGATAGTAAGGTATTCCTATGGTTCCATAGGATTAATTTCACTGGGACTTTGAATAGTATTTTTTTATCAGGTTATAATTTTGTAGGTTTTTTTCCCCATCAATAGCACCCCAGATTCTAATTGGAAAAGGACTTAGATTTATACATTCATATATTTTATTGAATGTACTGGATCTGTAAGTATGTTTTTAACTGTTATATAGAATGTTTTAAACATTTCAAAGCTTCACAACTTTCATAGCACAGGGCTTTTTAAATACAAGACTTTAGCTATTAAAATATAAAAAAGAATATCATCAGCAGGATATCTGTGAATAAAACAATCCTGGGACATACACAGAGCAAATATTGTTGCATCAGGTTAGATTCTGCCATGTGGGTTATGTATTTAATTTTATTTAATTTAAGGGGGGATTGGTCACTGTCCTTAAAAGCTCTGATAAGGCAGGTCCAATTCACTGCTTTATTATTAAAATTGCTTTTTAAATCCCTAGATAAATACTGAAACAGTTTCTACATACTAAGCTACTTGAAATTACTGCTTTATTCAAAAGGAACAGCCTCAAACAATTCTTTAAGGTTCATTAATTTTTTATAAAATTAATAGCAATTTTTTGCTTCTTAGTAGTGCTAGTGAAGTTACTAATATTTGCAGGGAGTAGAGATTTCTTCTGCACAGCTAGTCAGTTTTTCCTTTTCCTTTTAAAAGTCACTAACACTTTTGAAGTGTTCGAGATATTGCAATGTACTGATTTTAGAAAATGATTGAGTATTTAATAGAGCCCATTTAATTCACTTGAAAAGATTCATTAGCTTTAACTTTTTCTATTCCATGGATACGGTATAATCATGCTGCAAAATACATCAAACTCTTTCTGTTCATTTTTTACCCTGCCACCATATAAGTCAGTTGAAACAGAGAGAAAGTAGCCCAGTTCCTTTTTTTCTTTTAAACACGTTTATAAACCAGTTTGGTCTGTGTCCATTATGGAACTTTGGTTTGATGGTTTATGGCAATTTATCAAGGAGTCCATAAGCTTCAGCCTCATCAAATATGAAAAATCATACTTTTCTATGACGAAACCCTTCATGATTATCTATTGACTAGGTTCATTATCTCTTTTAATGTTTCATTACATTAGTAGTGTTCTTTTCCCTGGTGGCACGTTTCAGTCCTGATGATGCTAGGTGTTCTGTACCTAATTAACAAAAAGTTGTTCATCTGGTAAAAAAAAGAAGCAGACATTTTATTAATATTCTCCTTAGTAAACTGTCCTAAATAATTAATGCAAATAGATTTCCAGGGTTGTGAATTTTGATGAGAAGTTACTCTCAAAGATGAATTATTTGTTTTAGGATATTTTCCCTGCTAATCCACAGGTTTTTGTGTTGATTCATGTAAATCTGGTTTTGCCTTAATCTGTTGAGGAGGAGGGAAGCACTAAATTTAAGTTTTTGAACAAATGAATGCCAACAAAATACAACAAAAAGCTAAATTGAGTAAGAACTCTTTTGCAAAGCTGTAAGGCATTGAGTTTGCATGTGCAGTAGAACATGAATCTGCAGTACTGGGAATTCTCACAACAGGAGCAGTTTCCTTACATTACTTTACTGTAATATTTGAGTTCCGACTTTATGTTTGCTTAAAGGAAACTCAGTGCAAACACAAAATAAAGGACTGTGAAAGATTTACAAAAGAGATCACGTTTTCCCCCTTTTAAGCAATCTTTTGGGAGGAGAGGAGGAAAAAAGAGTGCATTTTTGTGGGATGATGCATTCCATCTTTTCATCCATATAGTTTGTGGAATTGTTCCAGCTTCCCTGGTGTTGCACAAAAGCGCACAGTAATACACTTGTGCAGCTCTCGGGTCTGAGAAGAAAATGAACCCTGCTGATGCCAGCACCCTATCAAGCAACATATCCTGCAAGCTCAACATTGCACATTCAGTTTGCTTCCTTCCTGGGCATTCAGGCGCAAGTGAACTCAAAAGAAATGCCACCAGTTGAGTCCAAAGTGTTCTAAAAGGCTTAATATAAATTCCTTGCTTCTTATGCTGTAATTCAGTTGAACCCTGGGAATTTATATGTATATCTGCTGACATTTTTTTCCCTTCTTATACTGAAGATGGGAGCACAGGGTTATTACCATTTGCCTGCTTTCACTTCTCATGTCTTTGGGGCTTTTTTTGGTTGCAGAAAGGCTTGTTGGAAGAGGGTTATTTCGTTATTTCATGCACTTTGAGTTTTCTGTTTTGTAAGCCACTACACATGGTTTGGTGTCTTGTAATATCAGATGCAGTGCTAGTAGAGGAGCTGATTTTACAAGACACCTGCCTTCATATTGAGGCAAGATCAAGGCCTTGCTAGAAGACTGAGGACAGAAGCTCACTGCTTATTCATGGTGCTGTATCCAAGTGTGAACAGGAGATAGAACTTCAGTCTCTTTTATGCCAGAGGCTATGCCCTATATACCAATCCCATCCTGTCAAACTACTTGAGTCCATTTTTAAATAAATTGATGACAACTGTTTTGAAAAGGTCACACTTAAAACTTCTTTTCACAAGTTGCACATGTCTCGATTTAGCAGTGCAAACACACAGAATATCTTTTAAGTAATACGGTATCGCACCACATATCAACTGTTTCACGTCAGCAAGACGTGCCTGTGTCACATAGGTGCCAGTATTGATGAAATTTGTTTATTTAAAATTATTTCTGTAGGAAGGCCAAAATTATTGAAAGTATTGAAGGGAGGCTTCACTTTGGAGGCATTTTGCTTCCTAATGTATGAGCTTTCTACCATTAATGATGGCGAGAGCAACCTCATGCCTCTAAGTATGAAAATCTTTCATTTAGTGTCCCCTACTGGTGATTTTTACAGTGACAGAAAGTTGAAGCAGAGTCTTTGAGTCAACATGTGTTTGTGTTCTCATATTGTTTTCTTGCACAAAATAAGAATTAGGAGAAAATGGGACCATGTATTTCAAACCTATTCCTGAATAAATTTGAGTAAATTTTTATCCCAGTGGAAGATGGAAGTCTATGGAAACCTTAGCTGTGGTGGAGTAGAAAAGTAATAATTTAGATTGAATCTAAATACATCCTCTGTCTTACTGAACAGCATCTTCCCCCCCCCCACCAACTCCCTCTACTTTCTTTGAGAAATGCCATCCCCTTTCCTTTGCACTCATATTTTCACAAAACAATAGACAATTGATTTCTCTGGTTGATGCCATTATCTGAGATGCAGGAAATTCTATTTTTCTTCTAGGACAAAGCTAAGCAAAAGTAACTGTAGTCTGTCTTTTGTAAGTTAAATTGGTAAGTGATGAATAGCTGCAATAAGGAAAAAAACCCCATCTCTTCTATTAAAGAAAATGTGAACATTTGCCTTTCCTCACTCTAAGTCACCAAATGTGACCTATGAAAGTTTTCAGACCTGGAAGAAAGTTAGCCATTGTTTCAGTTGTAAGGTGCAGAAGGAAGTCTTGCAGAAAATAGGCTTCATTGATTTATATTCTGTAAAGTAAATATGTAGAACCTTTTTCAATTACCAAAACGTTTAATGTGTTGAACATTGTAAGCTGTAGCACTATAATCTGTGTCACTGTCGCTATGCAAGTGTGTAGAAAAAATCAAAGTTCATGACTGAAAATCCTTTCTCATTTGATATTTTCGTTTATCACAGTGGTAGTTTTTCCTGCTAGGAAAAAACTTGGGACTTTAGGACCTGTATTTAAGTGAGCAGGCATCCAGAAAGCATGTCTTATAGTGGTTCTTAATCTGACCATCATTGAGTTCTGAATCTTTTTTGGACCTAACATCTTTTCGTTTTGGAAACTTCTCTTTTCCCCCAGCCATAATTCTCATGGTTAATAGGTGCAGCAGTTGGGGTAAGGAGAAACAGCTCCTGAATCCACCATAAGCACTCTGTCTCCCCTTCTCCTACAGTGGGTGCAGCTCTTGTTGGGAAGGGTAAAGGATCAGCGGTTGCCTCAGCAAGGGTTGGGTGGCAAAGATGAAGGGCTTTTTTCTTTGCTCCCCTCTCTCCCTCCCTTTCCCTTCATTGAAATGAGAAAATAGGTCCCCAATTTAGTGAGAACTGAAACTGGCCAGGCAGTGCTGTGAGCTTTGTGTGCTTGGTGGCTGCCCGCCATTTCCCAGACCATCAACAGCCCCCTCTTACTATTTTCCCTGGCTGCATAAAGAGAACATTGTGTCTCTTGGAAGCTCTGGCTCATACCCTGCCCTCTATGCGAGAAAAGGAAATGCTCCCTCTGTTCATGACTTAGCAACGGTTGGCAAAAATGATGTCATATCCATGGTAGCAAAAAGACAAAAAGAGAGAGAGAGAGACTGCTTTTTTAGAGACATTTTACACACCACACTGTTCCATGAAGGGCTGCACAAAGAAAAGGCATTGTAATGCTCCATTTAGAACAGAATGCCAGCCTATTCTTTTCAAACTGGAAAGAAATGGGTTTTATTTATGACTGTTTGAGACTCTCGTTTAGTAACACTATAGCATGGAATATACGGGATTATTTCTCTCTAGGTTTGGATTCACTGTTTGCTACAGCCCCTCTATTAGAAGTACATGTACTAGCATGCTCTCCCTTATTCTCTTTCTTTATTGCTACTAAGTATGGATTCATATTAAGCAAAAGAATATTGAAAATTGTGAATGAAATGTTACAGACGATCACACAACTGCAGTATTTTACTTTTGTGTTTCCTCTGTATTTTAACAATATAGTGTTACACACTGATATGGACTTCAGTTAACTGAGCATCAAAATGTGGGCTTTTCTTGAACTGTAGTTTTGTCTCTTTGTTTAATTATGCTACGCAATATCAGTGCTCATGTATAATTAACAGTTTTTGGAGTAAGCCTGTCCTGGAAGTGCATATGCATCCATATATGTGTTCAAGACTGAAGGGGAAAGAGAGGGAGAACCTGGAAATTTGGGATGTCCTATTATAAAGCCAATGACCTTAACCTCTGGTTGAGATTTAAGCAAATTCCAAAGATCAAATGAAGGCACCTCCCTAGTATTGTGGTGGGGGATGCTGTATGATCTTCAGTGGCTATTTATTAAAACTGACAGATTTATGATGAAAGACAACCTGCTGAATCTCATGCTCCATCTTCATTTAATAGGCCTTTCCCTGGAGGACAAGGGATAACCCACTTTGCTTTACAGCAAAATTTGGAAACTCACATATGTGGGGAGCTGTTCTTTTATGAAGTGAACATCCTTCACTGTCATGGAACACTAAGTGCCTCCCAGCATAGATTGAATCCAGAGTGCAAACTAATGCTCTGCATGCATAAATGCCAAACCTGAAGAGAAAATGATTTTCTTTGAAATATATGTGCCAGGTTTTCCTGCTGTCCTTGCTATCTCTTTGTTTTGTGTGTTCTCCTCACTTTATTTTCCTTATAAATGATGAACGCTGCTGTCACTAAAGATACCTATACCACGTCCCCAGATGCAAGGTATCCAGGCTATTGACAGATGTCAAATGTTGCGATTGTTACTGTCAAGGTCACTTTCTCAAGTAGTTCCTAACTTTCTCTAAGAATGAGAAATATCTCAAGAGATTGTAGTTGTTTTCCAAAGACATGCTTTTGGGAATCAAATGAAATATAGCTTTAAATTGAAATGAAAGCTTACAGTGGGCATCTCTGAAGAATGTAGTAGTAATCTACTTTAGCTGCTTGTCCAGTCTGATTTTGCCTTGTACAGTAAGGCATGACTTTGTTTTGCAGGTGATTCAAATATTTCTAGGACCATCCTATTTTGAGATAGAGAAAAATTCTGTTGGATCCTGAAATAGTTGTTGCCAACCAGTCTGGTATAGAGAGTTCTGCCTCCGCAAACTCCTATAGCATTTTGTTTATTCTTTCTGCAAACCAGAATGAACCTCTTTGGAATAGATGTTGCCAGCCCTTCTTGAATCAGGTTTGAAATGATTTTTACTGCTGCTGTAAATTGATTTGGAACAGAATTTCGTTCCTGTTTTCTGCCAAAATTTTGATGTCATTAATCTCTACTGACTGGAAGCACCATCATAAACATCAGCTCTGGCAGGTGTAAGGAGGCAACCTCCTAGGTACACAAGGCACTAGGAATGGCCTCCAGGGACCCTCAAGCATCATTACAGATTTAAGTTACACTATTTTTGTGTTTACTCTGCTTAAAAACGTGGGCTACTAAATCCAGTATCACCTTTTGGGTTGGAATGAATTAAAACTAGTCACAATAGCAATTCTAAGAGTATAATTGTTTTTGAGATATCAGAGAGAAATTGCATAGGTTGCATATGCATCCAAAATAGGCATTTGAATTTGGTAGAAAGATGAATATTATCATTTCTTGTAGCCATGTTGAGAATTTTTTGCTTTTCTTAAGGAAATACTTTCCTATTTTTTGATAATTTTCCATTTTACGTAAAATTGTTTCTGTCTTCGTTAAAATTCTTTTGAGAATGTTCTGATGAATTTATGTTGGAAGCACAAGTACATCAAGGAAAAATAAACAAAGGTTCTCAAAGCCTGTTCAGTTTGTTAATTGGCTGAGTCAATAGCAGATGGACATTTCTCCCTGTCTACATGTCTTTATGTGCCTAGAGCTCCTTCATCTAGATGCAAATTTAGTAACAGCCAAAAAATCTATTGCAACATGAATCTTTTCTGAAGGATTCTCTGATGACTAAAGATTTGGTTATTTTCTCAGCTGCCAGATAGCTCGTGTTTATCTAAGGAAGGAACACAATCTTTTTCCTGTGCATTTTCAACACTTGTGAAAGAGTTTGGGATCTACAGACTTTGTGTGTGAGATACTGCAAAAATTGGAATTTTTTAGTTTGAATGATCAGACTGAAAATTGAGGTATTTTTAATACTCAAATATGGATTATTTACTGTAAAAAGGGAGGGAATAACCATTTCTAAAATTACAGAAAGGAGATATGCATCGCACAAACTTCTGATTAATTTAACTTGGAGAAAATTTATTTTCTCCTGAAAATAAAGATTTAATTTTTAAAGTACTAGGCAAAGTACACCAAGTAAGTCTTTAATTTTTAAAGTTCTAAGCAAAGTACACCAAAGTGAACATGGTGCTGCTTGACCTGGATACAGTCTTTCAGATTCCAATTTTCTTAAGGGTAGGAGCTGTAATAAAAACCAGTTCCCTCCAAGAGTAACAGAAAGAGCACCTCTCATCTTTTAGCATGTTCTCACGGTTCTGAAAGTTGTTTCTTCATGAAGATCATCTTCATACATCTGCCTTTTCTATATGAGCATTTTAATCTGAGCAACATCTGCCTTCTTTATTGAAAGGCTACTGGCATTTCTCTGAATCCTACCTTCTTTGCATCCAGGTCAAAATTATCTGTTTTCCTGAAAAAAACTGGATCATGGAAGAATCCTGACCACAGTGCCCTGCATTTGCAGCCAAGTGGTCTGAATAGGCTGTCACATGCAGACCTAATTCTGTAATCTGTGACTTCAGCGCACCTAGGTGTAGTGACAAAACCTGCAGTTGAGGCACATTGTATTTATTGACTGATTTATTTATCCTCAGGAGCATGTCTATCCTAGATCCCATGAAATGATAAAAAATGCAGCAGTAGCAGAAGCAAGACTTTCTTTAAACAAAGTTGAACATAATTTAATAAGTTAACTTCTTATCTTATGTTAAACCAAACCTTTTAACAACTCTTACAGATACAATGCTCCTGAGTCCACAGGGCAGGATATTTGAGTCAGACACTACATTAGAATACATTTGAGGTATGCTTCCTGACAGTGTTGTAGATTTTTTTTTTTTGAAGTCCACATAGTACAAGGTAGTGTCATTTAGATTTTACCACATATATACAGGGGCAGTCAAACAGTATCAGTCTGGTGTCAGTGTACTGTTGTTCTGAGACATCAAATCTTGCTGTCAGACTAAACAAGTCCTAGCCTCCTACATCTGCATTGTTGAATTTTGCTTCATCTGAACTTTTGTGTCCTCCCAAACAGACCCTCATATTTTTTCTTATTTCCTCTCTTGTCCTTGTATACCCACTGCCATTTTATGTTTCCACTCCTTACTGTCAAATACAACACTAAATCTGATGCCTGTTGGCTCATTCTTCCTTCTGGTCTTCTCTCCCATGATGCTCATTGCTTTTCTGGTGCTGTGATGAATTTCTTGCTTATTAACATGTACATCTTTACTGTTTGCTTGTGATATAGCTCACTTATTTTCTTTCACTTTAGCACGTTCCCTGCTGTACCTTCACCTTTCCTTTCTCTGTTTTCATGATGACTTATTACAATGGGAGTGTGTCCTAGTTTTGGCCAGGACCCAGAGGTTATTCTGTACCAGCTCACCTCATTGTTGGGGGTGAGGGGAAGGCAGTCTCTGGCTCCTGAGAAGAAGGATGTCGTTTCTGGTCCTAAAAGCATGGCAGCGTCGTGTGCCATTGTTCATTGTCTTGTGGTCACAGTGAGCATTTTGAATGTGAATCACCCTCTCTGTGTACTTCTGTTGTTAATATTGTTGCTGTTACTTTTCATTTTCTTACCTCGTTGCTGTTCCCAGTAAATTGTTCTTATCTTTGCCTTTTGTGACTCCCATGGGGAGGGGATGGGTGAGGGAGGGGAGTGGCTCATGATCTTTTTAGTGGGAGTACTCAGCTGGGGAATACTATTCCTAAAACACAAGAGAATGTAAACTTTGTGGGACAAGAAGCCTTTTCAAAAGCTATGAAAATGGTGTGAAGAGCTAAGCTACCAGAAATACTTTTTTTTTGGACTAGTGTGCAAGAGTCAGTTGGGCAACAATGTATACTTACTGTTCTTTTGACTGTAATGGGTTTTGCATTCCAGATTTGATGCAGAAGTTCTCCACAGTGTAATGAAGTATCATGATACTAGCATGAAATTGCATGCTAGCATGAATGTCAGCAATTTGTACTTGGTACTTTTTTTTTTTCCATAGCTCTCTGATATAAATATTTTGAGCAATGCTGCTGATTCTTAATCAGCCATCTTACTTTGCATGCATGTTCTCACCTTCATCAGACATGCCAAGAAAAATAATGCTCAAGGAACGTATACCATATATTTACTTTCAAGAGTGGCCCTCAAAGCTTTAAATTCAGGAGAAAAGAAGCCAACTTACCTCGAGCATTAACCACCATTCACTTCTCCACTATTATTTTTTTTCAGATCTACAGTACTCTATCTTTAGGTGTATCTGTCATTTCAGCCATTGACACAGTGTTTATTTGGCTTTATCGTATCATAACTCTAAATGCCTTCAATAATTTTTCTGTTTGCGTGCACGATGGAGCCAAGGCTCCACTTATTGCCAAGCATATGAAGATGTTAGCACATTTATCTCTGAGTTTAGTTGAACCTGCTATTGAGCAATTTCTTTCCTTGCAGTTTACTTGCCGTACCCAGGACCTTTCAGTTATTTTTCAGAAAGTTCACAAAATTAATGGAATTCCCTCATTTGCAGAACAGACTAACACCCAATGCTTAATGCTTACAATTCCAGTCTTGGATAAAGTATTTGTTTGAAAGGATATATTACTGATGCATTTTGGCTTGCTGTTATCACTTTCCCCAAATCAGGCCAATATTTCAAAGCTGAGCTTGCCAGTATCTTTGGCACTCTATTTTCCTGGCACCTGATGCCTGTACTGCTAAGTACTTGATACTTTGGCTGCACTTCTAATATCTATCAAATATCTGGACCAGTAGTATAAAACCAAAAAATTAATGCTTTGTGGCAGTTATTCCAAGAATAGGAAGAGTAGTATTTAATGAAACTATTTAATTACAAATATTGCTAAAAGAGCTGTGGTTCCAGCTGTTGAAATCAGGTATAGAATCTAGGTATAGTACAAAGCCTCACATCATTCATGAGAAATCACATAAGCTTAAATTAAAGCTCATAAAATGTCTAAATTTTGTTTGTGTTTGTGATTGATATACTATGACATTAAACTGAGCAGATGTATAACTGCTTATGGGAGCAATACTAGTTTCTGCCTAGACTCAGTTATTAGGCGGCTTCATGAAAAAGTAGAAATTGCTCTGGGAGACAGAGGTTGCTATTTTTAAGAAGTAAATGCTTCAGTCTTGGCATTCAGAGACTCAGCTCTGTGGGAAGCCAAATCCTGTAAATTTAATATCTGGAATAAGAGAAAAGCTCAAGGAGTGTTGCCAGGTGTATTCAGCTGGCATGTCTCTGAAGTCCTTGGGTGAGATCAATATCATATGAGCACACATTCTGTTGTATTGTATCCAGAAATTAAAAGCTATTTGTTGTGATTTAACCCCAGATGGCAAATAAGTAACACACAGCCGCTCACTCGCTGTCCCCTGGCATGGGCGATGAAGGAGAGAATTAGAAAGGTAAAAGTGAGTAAATTCATGGGTTGAGATAAGCATACTTTAATAGTTGAAATAAAATAAAATAATGATAGTAACAATAACAATAAATTTTAAGTGAAAGGAAAATAACTAAGAGAGAGAAATAGAACCCAAGAAAGACAAGTGATACAAATGAAAACAATTGCTCACCACCAACTGACCAATGCCCAGTCAGTCCCCAAGCAACAGCCCCCTCCACAAAGCTTCTCCCAGCTGCCTATGCTGAGCATGATGTCATATGATTTGGGATATCCCTTTGTTCAGTTGGGGTCAGGTGTCCTGTCTGTGTCCCCTCCCAACTCCTTGTGCACCTTCAGCCCACTCACTTGGTGGAGTGAGAAGCAGAAAAGGCCTTGACTCTATGTAAGCCCTGTTCAGCAATAACAAAAACACTGTTGATAACAGTGATCAACACTGTTTCCAGCACAAATCCAAATCACATCCCCATACCAGCTTCTGTGAGGAAAATTAACTCCACCCCAGCCAAAACCAGCACACTGTTGTAAGTGATGCCTACATTCTTTCTGGAATTCCTAGCCAGTGCTGCACAGCTGTTGTTTTGGTTTTGTATCTATTAGAGTTCTGTTCTAGTTACTCTAGAATAAATAGTTAAAATATTAATTGATGTAATTTGTGCTGTTATAAGGTGTGTTTTAAGAGAGGTTCCTTGTCAGCCATCTAGTTGATGCTACTGAGTAAGAAATACTTGGATAAGTATTTCTTTGATAACCTCTGCAGCCTCCATTATTACTGACTTGGCTACAATGTTGTTTCTGTCAGCCATTAACTCCATAGAGAAGGGGTTTTTCAGTTCTCTTCACCGTTCTTTCATGCTCATAGTTGTTCTGCTTTACTTTATAAGGTATTAGTATATATAGTAGTATGTATATTTTATATGTATATGTTCAATGTACTTCCGTATTTGTATTCTCCGTATCATCAGTAGAGACGTGGCAGCACTATGGCTCTACTGTTCTGCAATATGAAATTCTGCTATCAGTCCTAACACATGTTGGCCTATTATTCATTATTCCTGGGACAGGGTGAGTAGGACAGGGACTTACTGCGATAAGTGTGAATACTTGCATGTACTTGACAGTGATCTGTAGACATTCAGCAAGGTGGATCCATGCCTACATTAAGGATATGGGTTTCCTTTTTGTCCTATAAGGTTTAGGTCCTTGTAATTTTCCTCCAGGGATTCTTAACATATTCTGCTATCTCTCTGCCACGATGTACGCAGAATTGCATATTTGAACGTGTTTCTTGTGACTCTATTTGTTGCAGAATGGCAAAAAAGAAGGAGAATTTTATAGAATTAAAATGTTTGACTATGACAGGTTATTCTCTTATGTAGAGGAAAATTCAACTGATTCTTTCTGCATTCATCACCCTTTATGAATGCAGTCCCATCTATAGCGTATGACATGATTAAAAATATACTACATGTAAGCTATAAACATGTTGCTATAGTTTTATCTATAATCAATGAGTGCATATCATTATATTTGCTGAAGCAGAATAAGATTAGAATTAAAATTAGAAACTGGAAATATCTCTCTTGTAAAAAGGGAATGATTGGATGACCTGATGGATCAGTACAGCACTTCTGTATTTTTTATTTGTTGAATCCTTGTTAGTAAACAAGAGCATGTTGAAAAAGAAACTGGAAGGACGTTGCCCTTCTTAGGTTCTTCAATTCATCTATGTGCTCACGAGGCTATCAATATCTAGGGCACATCACAAATGATATTGCTATTATATTATTATGCTACATAAGCTCAGTTGTTCACGCAAGCTAGATAAAAAACTAGACTCCAGCTACATTGCCATAATGATTTTAGAGACCATAATTAAAAAGTATTTTTTTCCTAATTCTATCTCTCCTTATAACCATCAGAAATAATTCAGCCAAAAATGTCAGGTTTGTTTCAATTTGTGTGTGCCTTATGGCTGATCACAAATTGCTGCTTTCTTTCACAGCCATATTTCATGCATTTGAAGCTACAGTGGGGGTGATACCTACTTTTTTTGTCTCAAACTTCACAGAAAGGGAAATTTATCTTGACCAAATACTGGAATAACAACAACAAGCTCTAAGTACTTACTTAGTAGACATGACCCAACACAGAGAGATAAGTAAGGCGTAGGTTTATTTCTGCTTATTAATTGGTAATAGGAAATAGTATCTTTTCCCGTGTGAGTTTACTATTTTTTGTTCTTGTATGGCTTTCATTACTGCTCTCAAATTACATTCATAAAAAAGAGAAGTATTAATATTCCTACCTAACTGATGGGCAATTCAAAGCATCAAATCTTTGGCTATCCCAAGGTTACATAGGAAGCTGAGTAGATCTCCCAAGGAGTATTTTTGTAATTCCCAAATGTGAAATCATCAATTTATGGCCCCTGAATTATTCATTTCGCATTGTAAATAATTACCACAGGGAATTTATGCATTTCCAAGGCTGCTACCAGGTAGAATACAAGCATGTTATGGTGCTGTTTCAATGAGGTCTATGTAAGACTTCCTTTAAAACCTATTTCATGTGTTAAATTGATGTGTATCACCTTTATTGTTTCCATGTATTGCATGTGAAGTATGCAAATGAAAAAAAAAATAAGGAGTACATATATCTCGTCAAAGAGAGATAAAGCACAGCCAGACTCATAAAAAAGTATCTTGATTGGAAAATTACAGTATTTCAACAGCAGCAGCCCAAACAAACGTGATTCCAAGGGAAATACGCCCTTCATCTCTAACACTAAAATTGCAAATCATTGCTGTGTGTTGGTAGTAATAGATGAAATGTAGTTCTGTTATTGAGTGAACACCAGTTTTTACTACACAAGTTGTTAGTAAATGTTTCTCCGATGTGTCAAGTAATGAAGACTGTGAAAATATACATGTTCAAAGTATTTTGATCTGCTGATTTCTTAGACAAGGAAAGATTCAGGTTGAATTCTACAGTTAATTATGCTTAATGTTTTTAATTTACAGTTTGATTTGATTTTAGGAAGTGTTTAAGGGATAGCAAAATTATTTAATATTTGTAACACCTCATTCATTGTCCTCTCTTTCTTGGTCTTGTAAAGCAAGTACAAGTGAAAAATTGCTACATGGATAATTATTTGTGTGCATGTGGTGTGGTATAAAGATCCTCTGTGTTCCAGATAATGGGGTCTTGCACATCAGCACAATACAGAGCATGACAAGAACAAAAAGAGAGTGAATTCATCACTATACAGTATAAATATAAAACTTTCAGGGTTGGAATTTAGTGCCATAGCTAAGAGTGTGGTCATGAGAGGATGCATGGGCTTGCATATTTACAATTCAAAGGTTCAATTAAGTTGCATAATGCAACTTACAAGACTAGAGGTTAAAAAACTCTTCAGAATGGAATGTCCAAGGCATGTCAGAGGTCTTTCTTGCCTTTACTACTAAGGTTTCAGGGGCATTATTATAAGCAGTGAATTAATTTTGTCAATGAAATTATTATTGTTCAAAGCATGACATTCAGGAACACCATTTTAATGTATTTGTTACAAAAAATATTGAAAATAACAATTCTTCTGTAGAGCAGTGGTTAGCCACCCATGTGTTCATGTGCCTGAATAAGATTAGAAATTTAGGAAAGTGTATACCTGTGTTCCAAACTTAGAAACAAGAATTTCATGAACTCCTAGGAGATTGCTTACTCTCATTTACCACTTCAGAACAGGGCTAGAGGTGTTGGCTTTGTCTCAGTGTGCTCTTATCTACCAGAAATTGTAACAGCAGCAAGCTATTCAAAACCAATTGTCACTGTGTGCCTGATGACTCTACTGACTTACTGAACTCTTAGTGCCTTTAGCTGAGCAGTTGACAATAAAACTGCTGATGGTGGCTAGCCATTCCATCAGACTTTTTTTTACTGTCTGGCTTAATAATTCAGCAGAAGTTAACAGTAAGGGATAAAACATGGTAAAATTTGAAGAAATTCAGGTTTACTTTTCGTTCTGTGAATTGCAGTGCATCACCTGAGCTATGATCAGTGCCCTGTATATGCTCTTAGCCCATAGCAGTGAAGACATTTTGTTCACCCTTTTTGAGTGTGTGCAACACCATTCTGAATGGACCTCCATTTATCAGAGCACAGTTCTCATACCTGATGGTAACGTGTCTAGTTGTACTAACTTTGTGATATATATGAAGCCTTATATGGGGGGTGGGGGGGACATTTACAGTGTCAAATACTAAAGAAAATAAAAAAAAAAATGTTAGAGATTGTATAAGTTTGTGGACAGTTTTTCATTTCCTGGTAGTGTATGCAGGTGCTTGCATCATACCACATGTTGTTCTGGTTGCTGGTTCAGGAAACCTGATGTAACCAACATATTTTGAGTTTGAAAGGAGAGTGGGACTGAAGCTAAAAGAATTTGGTCTCATAAACCTAGAAAAATGAAGATCTGTGAGGGAATGTAACTACTGCCTAAAACTGTTGCAGAGATGATAAATATTAAAGCAGGAGAGGAGCTAAAGAACTATGTTGACATAAAACCAAATGGGTATAAACTTCCAAAGATCAGTTTAGGATGAAAAATATAACTTTTCTAACTATTGAAAGCTGCTGTTCTAGAATAAGTTTTGTGAATGTTAACAACCTTAACACTTTTATGATAGAGCGTGATAAATTTCAAATATGGATTGTAAAAAGTAGCTGCCTACAGCTATAAATACTCATCCTTGGTGACTTAGGAAGTGCATTTCTGTGATGTGGTTTAACTTTCACTTTTATTTATATGTATTTTTTTCTAGTTTCTGTTTTTTTTCTAGAAGTCAAAATATACAGGGAAAAGAGATAAAAATGTATGGAAGGCAATCCTGAGATTTATAAACTTGATTTTAGAAGAGGCACAGCAGCAGGTTCTGCTATATCTTTGGGATTTACTGGCGGTTATTTTTAAAGCTTTTTTCTTTGTTGATAAATAAGGTTCCACCTTTAAATAAAACAATATATCAATACTGTATCAAAATAAAAATAAACCAAATATGAGATATAATTTAAACTGTAATATGCTGGTACCAAATGAATACAATATTCAATCATTTTTATATCCTGCATTTGAGGAAGTTAATGATATTTTCTCTGTTAAAAATGGTAGTGAAACGGGACAAAGACAAAATATTTGAATCAGATCATTTGTAAGATAGGAAAAAATTTGGTCCAGGACCTAAATTTTGTGCAGTTCATTTTTAGATAGCAGCTCTTCAGAACTACTATGCTCCAGAAGTCCAATTTTGTACTGATAAATATGATATTAATATGGTGAATTTAACAATTTTCATTTGCTATACAAAGAAATTTGCTTTCCAACATAAGTCTTCAATACAGAATATTTTTTTAAAAGTCAGTGGTTTAATGCAACTATTCTGTTTTATACTGGAGAGGATTAAACTACTACACATATTTTGCTCATAGTATAAAACTATTAGATCAAAATTCTCCTTTCACTTACATTTATGCAATCACACCGAATTAGTAACTCAGCAGAGTAATATTAAAGTGGTGCTCCAGGACTTCATTGCATAAATCCTGTTAATATTAATTCCTAGGCACAGTGCCGAAAATGTACCTTTAAGTGTCTGTCAGACCAGTGATTCTTATAAAATCTTATAAGCCAATGTGATTTTGAAGTAGCAGTCTAACAGTGCAAATGCAGAGCTATTATTTATTAATGCTTTAAGAAATCAGTCTCGGGCTTTTCATCTAGAAAATAATTGTTGCAAATATATCTTCCATTGATTTAGGAATCCTCTCTATCTGTTGTTTGTTGTTGATTTTTTACTACTTAAGTTTAACTTTTTTGTTGATTTAACATATCTGTCATACTTATCTCAGAACTTCTTTCTTACTTCCATATTTCTGCATATTTAGAGAAAAATGAACCAAAAAATGCCATCTATAAGTTATTTAGTCCTCTTAAGCTAAATTAATAAAACATACTTGTTAATATATTGACAAGTATTTCTTTTTTGTTTCCACATTAAATACAGTTTTGAGAAATGGACAGTGTGCCAGAATATATCCCTTTCTTGCACTCTTAGTCAAACTGATTAATTGTTCCGCTTCAGAGCATGTTAATACAGCAGCAGTAAGAGGTCTCAAAGCTTAGGGAAGGAAACTTGTTAACTACCACAGTCATAGTATATTTGTGGAAAAAAAAAGCAGATGCTACTGATTCATATAGATAATTTCCAAGGAAGAAACCTCAAGTAAATGATACTGCATAGCAAAAAAAAAGGCATAAGTTCATCTTGCAGTTGGAAGAGTGTGATTGCATTGAAGTTGCTAAAAAGCAGGTAGAAAAAATCTTCAAAGAGGAACAGAACTGTAAGTTTTGCGTGGACAGTGTGATTATAGTGTTACGGTTTATCCTAAATGAACCTTATCAATGCTAAATCTGATTCAGCCCTACAGTATGCTGTTTTAAAAATTACATCAATGCCATTTGATAGCACATAACATCTAGTGTGCAACATAACTTCAGTGGTGTGAAAGGGTTTAACAGTGGTTCCTAAAATATGTGGGACCGAGTATCAGAGCCTGCTGCTGACCGCACTCCGAGGCACTGTGGAAAAAACAGGTGGCCCCACAGTAGCAGTGCCTGGGGAAGAGCAGCCACCCCTTGGCCCACACCAGGGTGGCCCCCCCAGCATCTCACTGCTGCTCCTGCTGCTGCAGCACTTCCCTGAGGGCCTCCCACTCCAGGGGAGAGCTTCTTTATGAGCAGGAAGCATGTTTTTGGAGGCTGGCTATTGGCTTTTCTTAAAAAATAGACTTTTCAACACTCAAGGAGACTTTAGGGAAGGCGGCAGTGTTTCCCCATACCACATACCTGACAGAAGTGGTGTGACAAGCCTGTAAATAAGCAGACTTCCTGGCATATCAGGCTCACTCAAGGCTCCCCATCAAAGCATTTTGAATCTATTTTTCTGGAGATTCCCAATAAGATTAATCAGATTCTGCTAGACAAGTGTTATAATAAATTTCTAGTCCTGTTCTAGTTCATTTTCTAATGCAAATTTTGCTTTCAAGTTTTCTAATATCCTCCACTTATTAAAAGAACAAAAGCATTTTACCTCTTTTTTGACATTACTCTTTTGGGATTGTGCGAGGTGTTACTATTGGAGCCCCTCATGTCACAGCTTTGGTAAAAAGGAACTAGCTGAGAAGCTTTGCAGTCTCTTAATGTTCATACAAAAGAGGTTTTCGAGAATGGTTTTAAAGGGAGAAGGAAGCTAGCTAATGTGCAAAAATGTTTTAGAAAGGAGAACCCAGAAAACTCAAGTCATTTTGCTTTCAGACTCAAGTAATGGACACATAGAGAAGGAGAATTTTAAAAACAACTAAAAATTATGTGTGAAAAATCTCTTTTCAATATAATATTTATAATTTTCATGAGGTTGCAAGTTTCATTTATACTTTAATAATGTTGAAATAAAAGGCATATGAAAGTCTTTTGACACAGTTTAGCAAGGCAACAGATCTTAATGTACTAGAAGAGCACAAAGCACCTGACAGGTTTTTTTTAGTTATGTGAAAGATCTCAAATGTCAAATGAGGAATCGAACTGCTAGATTATAAAAAAAAACATGCTGTATAAGAGAAATATATTCTTGGTTGTATTTAAATTTTATTAAACAAGCAATTGATGAGGAAGTATAGATTGGGTAACTAAATAAATGTGAGAAAACATCAGTGATGCAGAACAATCTTGCTAAGTTGAGAAATGAAGTAGTATTTCATTAGGAAAATATATGTGGAGAATGGAACATGAATAATTATAACAAAAACAAGGAATCCATTCCTTAAAAGCATTTAATCTGAAAAAGATTCAATAGGTCACATTAAATAACCAATTTGACACTGATCTCAGTGCAAGGCCATGGTATATACAGCTAAAGTTATCCTGTGTAATCAGGTGGATACTGCATAAAGAAAATGCATTACTTCCATTTGTGGAAGTGGTGTCTGGCGAGAGTTTCTGTAATGCTTCTGCAGAGTTTCTGCAGTTCTAAATTCAATGCTTAAAGAAGTTGAATACTGGGGAAGGTTCAGTAGAGTCCTATAAATCGCATCAGAAGGGATAATAGATGTCACAGACAGATATCACAAATAATTTCATGGAGTACCAAGAAATAAGTGGCCAAGTCTTAGTGTAATTGTGAAAATCTTAATACATGACTTAGAAGTACAGCTACATATTTGAGAGACAGATTTTGATAGTAGAAAGTTCTCACTGTATCAGGCAGTGGTGTTGAAGACAAAATTTTAGCAGTGAAGGCAGTAAACAGTGGATCACATTATCAGGAGGTATTATTCATCACAGACATCTTTAACGTAAAAGTTGAATGTTTTCCTAGAGAACAGTATTGTTTTTGACTTGAAACAGAGTTAGTTGAATAAAGTTTTTTGGAAGGTATAGCAAGCCATGAGTACACAGATGTTCCTTCTCATTTTGAAATATATCAATCGGTTAAATATAGCAATTTCCATTTACCTCATAGCCTTTCCACTTGAAACATATTTTCAAAAGTTTATGCACAATATTATAAAATGTTTTTTTCTATGTTTTCTTGAAAAAAATAGTTTTCTATTTTCACTTTCCAGTTAAGCATGGAGAGGTGAAATGATTTGCATCATAAAGTGCAGCACTCCGTATTCCCAAGCCATTTTCCTACCACAGCTGTGTCACAGCACCGTGATTCCAAAATATCACAGTTCATGTTATTTTTTGTAGAAATTCATGTTCCTCAAAGCAGGTAGGAATTTATGCATATTCACTCAGCATATTTGATTTAAGAGGAATTATTTGTATGGATGTTGTATACATCTTTGTGAGTTAAGCTGAATAAAGATACCCTATTTTATGCAATCAGTGGCAGAAAATGATAGACAAGATTAACAATTGAAACTCTGCTTTGTTTTCCTTTCCTTTTCTTCACCACTGAAACAAACAAACAAACAAAAAAACCAAAGCAAAACAGATAAACAAAAAAGATACTATGAAGAGGTAAAATATATGGACAGTTTCAAGAATTTAGTGTAATTGGTGGAAACTAAAGGAAGAAATGTTTCTAAACTGGTCAAGCATGTATCCCTGCATCCTTAAGCACAATTTGTGATAACAGCATTTACCCGCCAAGGACTCTTTATTGATCCCACTCAATGCTTGCCACCTCTGGCACAAGTGGTAATCATGCAGACTAAAATAGTGCTCCAGAAGCACTTCCTCTTGGTCTTGTGCTTTTGTTGCACAAAAGCAAAACCACTGCCTATTAATCATTTTGCACCTTATATTTCTCACCTGACAGGCATAAGTTTATAGAATTTTCTCTGAACTTCCTTGTTTCTGAAGAAATAGAAATTTCTATTAATTTATAAATTCTCTGGTTACTTATTTTAAACTGGGCTTTAGATATACCCAACTTTGATTAATAATGTTTTAGAAGGCACTTGGAAATTTCCCAGAAAAACTCTGCTACCATTTCAAAGCTTGGGCCATGCCTGTGTTGTCACAGAAGTTCCTGTTTTCTCACGTTTTTTCTCACCTTTTCTCCTTATTATTAGCCCACAAGAATATTTCTTCTCAACTAAATATCTTTCAAATAAAGCCTGTGATTTTGTCCCCTTCTGAGCCAGTCCATTAATTTCTCAATATTCTTTTGTGAGGAATGTGCTTAGTAAGTCCTAATTGGAAAAGGCATACTATTCTGCTTTGCACCAAAGGTTCCTGGAAAGATTCTTAGCTCCTGAAGAAGACAAAAATATTGATATGGTAAATTACAGACAAGGCTTTTTCCAGCCTGTATAAACTTTTACTTTACAGAAAATAACATATCATAATCTATTTTTAAGTATACTTCCTATTTCCCTATATTAATATCTGTGTCTCAGAAACCACCTATGCATTCATATTGGCTAGGTTCTAGTAATTTTAGCTGTTTAGATTAATATTTCATACATGAAACTGTAATCATAAGCTACAAATGGAGCCATGTTTCTAACCAAGGTGTTTTAGTGGATTTTGTTGGAACTTATGTAGCTATTGTTATCATTCTTGACAAGACTATTGTTTGAACTGTAAAAAAAGAGGGGGGTAGAGAAAACTTTACAAGCACATAGATCATACAGTGGAAAACTATATTTCAGTTTGAAAATGACAGACAGTTATTTAATCATTGTCCCAAGCTGATATTTAATTAATGCGTATATGCAATTTGAATTAAATGCCTAGTCATTTTAAAGGTCATGTCAAATTGAGGGTTTTGTAGATAATGAACTCCTGAAATATGTTTTAAATTCACTGTTACTAGTGTGAATGATTAACAATTTATATATATATATATATATATATAAGGTTTCAGAGGAGTGTAAGTGTACCAAAAATACAGACCAAATAATGCCTCATATCATGAAAGGGCCTGTTCTGTAACAAAATCCTTGGCATGTAGGCAGCTTCCTATGTAAATGCCAAGTAAACTGTTAAAGCAAGTTAAATGTCAGTGGAGTGTCCAGCATAAAATCCTGCTTTCTAGTGCTCCTGATTGTCTGCTGTAAGATGCTTTCTATCTTTATGGCTTACTTTACACAATAGCAATTATTTTACTGAAACCATGAATCCTCCTCAAGTTGGTGTTTATGAAAGAGATCAGACCTGGCCTCTATGGGGAGAGTTTTGTACAGAGTAGAACAGCTTTCCCTGCCCACTTTTATTAGTTCTTTGTCTTTTCCACTCCCCACAGGGAACCCAGATCACACTTTATTATGCTAAATACCATGTGAAACATTATCAGTGGAATTGCTACTAATTATGAAATGCTCAAGTCTATTAATTCTGAATTCTCTGGTTTCTGGGAGATCCTGGTTTTCCTTGTCATGGCAGGATTTTCAAAGCTATCTACATGGGTAAGGTATGTGGACAACATGCCTTACTGCAGAAATTGTGGTATCTAGCACCCTAAAATACCTCATAAACTCATTCAGAAGAGACTTTCACTATTCCCCTGGGAAGCCCTTTTCTCTAGAAAAGCAATTAAAGTCTGATCAGGAGGGTCTAGATTCTAGACCTTATTCAAATACATATTTAATTCTGAAATATCTAGCTGGTAATGGAGAAGAAAGAAAGATATGGGAAAGAAACCAACATGAAGCTCGCAGCTAGCTGCTTAAAATTGTCAGAGCAATTGAAAACTCAGTAGCTTGTTTCCCAGATGCTATTGCTCATCAGAGCTCCAAGACAATGAAGAGGGCATTATGAAATGTGGTTAATAAAGTTATATATGATCTATTACAACCCCCCTGTAATAAGCCTTTGCAGCACTGTTTCTGAGCAGTTCATTTGAAATTGGATCCATTTGTGATACCTTCCAAAAGTACCTCAGAAACAGCTCTGCTGAAACTAGCATCACTAAACAGTGTTCAAATACATACACACAAAAGGGTAGATCTGGGCTTAATTTTAATTTATGTGCATTCAGATTTACCTGCCTTCCAAAAAACTGTTGTTAGATTTACTTGTGCTCTAAAAATAGTAGAATGCACATGCAATTCAATCAGTCAGGAGTCTGATGCTTAGTTTCAGTTGTAGCTTAAAAGAAAAAAAAAATCTTTTATTTTCTGTAGTTTCTTTGAAGTCATGAATTGGCCAAAGTTCTGTTGAAAATGTTTGCAAGCCTTAGGACAACTCTCACTGAACTTGATATAAAATATAAAAAAGAAAATCATGTGACATTCTCTTTTCATTGGGGTTTTGCTGGAAACATTTCCGCAGTATTGCAGCACAGTAAATTTTATGGAGTTTACAGATAATTAGAGATTTATGAGTCTTCCTCCAGAATCTCAGGTTTTCATAGCAGCAGGGAATTTGCTGGAGTAGATCAGAAGACGACAAGAAGCTTAGTCCTGATTAGTCAGGTTGGAAAGAAAATAATTGTTAAATCCTGAAGGTTCACTGTTGCCCAGAAGACTAGTGAAAATGAGAAAGGTGTTACTTCTGTGATGATCTGAATGTGCTTTGGATCGTTTTTATTCTGGCCAAGTGATAAAGACGAACATTGACTTCAGGGATGTAGGAGAAAAGTCTGCAACAGGGCTAATATTTCTTGTATTTTTGGTTTCTTAATAGATGCAGATGTAATGGGGTGATTTCAAAGGCTTTTTCCTTTGCTATGTTCTAAACACAGGCCTCAGAAAAACAAGTTGCTCTTTGCATTTCTGCATTCAGCAGTAACAAGGATTTTAACATGTCCGTTATATGACGCTGGTGGCTTTTCATCTGTCCAAGGAGCTGGCAGTGGCAGCTAACACAGCTATTAGTTCATCACTGCATAATCAGTTTATGCTTACGAATCACAAGGCTGCCAGTTCCCTCAATATGCAGGTCATGTGTCATTCCAGGTGCAGAACTGCTGATATAGTTGCCTCATTCTGAAGTTTGTGTTATGATTCATTCACATGGAGTCACTAAGGAGTTTGTAGCTCATTTGATATTGAAGCAGGTACCAAAAATGTGGAGTTTGTGCAGCACTCTCTATGCTAGGTTTGCACTCTGAATAATGAATGAAACAATAGCACTGCAGTGCAGTGTTTATTGTGGTTATGAGTACTACTAAATATCCTTTGTCTGTAATAAACCCAAACATTTTCTCTATCAACTCTGAAAAATCCGTAGTTAGCCTACAATATGAAAATAAATCTTGGTTGGATGCCTTTCTGTTTACTGTTGCTGCTGTTGAAAGCTTCCTCATACCACTTTCTTCTTGACCCTTCCAGAAGATTCTTCTTATAGACTTTTCTGATCCTCATGTTTCTTCCTATGGAGATTTGTGGTCATGACATTTATACATCTTACTGCAAGAAAAATTAAATTCATAGCCTCACAGATTTTTTTTTTCTTCTGTGTTATTTGAAGAACAATCAGGAAATACCTGTGCTGAGACTGTTGAAATAATGAGACTGTGAAAGAGATGTTTATGTTCAATAGCACTCCCCCCGCTTTCCTATTTCATTTTGCTGATCTTGCAGAGATTTGATTTCTAAGGACACATAAGTAAATACTTTTATGCCAAAAAATGAGGTTTTAGCTATGAGAGTATGATGATGCTCTCTGCAAACTTTTTTTTTTGTCAGTATCTACAACTGTAGGTCTGTAGCAAGGTTTTATTAAATGATTCTGAGTACAAATAATGAACATAAGGTGGTTCAGTCGTCCTTGAACTGTGCTTCAATAATGAGTTAAGAACTAAAATCTCATAAAGATAGTAGAATCTGAATAAGTTGGTTGTGGAGCAATATAAAATTCATATGGAGTCACTTTTGTATTACAGAATTACACTTTACAAGGTTTTTTAATGTCCTTAAGTGCATCTTGCAATGGGAAATGCAATTTAATAGACACCTGCCAAAATTAGCTTATTTGAATGCATAAACTGAATTTGTGCACTTTTACAGGCAGAAGGAACTATTACAGTTAAACCAGTATAGGGTTTACACGTGCAATTAGCCACTGATTTCACATGCACATTTCTTTTCTCAGTGTATTTGAGAATCAGCAGATTAGATCCTTTTCTATGAGGTAAATTGAGCATGAAATATTATTTCTTTTGAAATGCAATAACAAACAAATAGTTCATTTACTTGCATAACGTTAATTGGTTATGTTAACCACATTCATAAATGCACATTTTAGCTTTGCTGGATGTTCCTATAATTCTTTATAGTACTGTAAAAATGTATAGTACATAATCCTAGACAAAGGATCTTATCACACTGTCTTATAATACAGTAATAAATAATATTGGACCAGACTTTAAAAATAGCTTCATGATGCTGCAGCTCCAAGTCAGACATCCAGAGATGACATCAGAGACAGGTTTTTTTTCAAAAGCACTTGGCACCCAGCGGTTCCCACTGAGAACAGTGAGAGCTGATGAGTAGTGAGCATGTTTGAAACTCTAGGCTCTTGTTCATATCAACTGAATTTAAACTGTATTTGCCAAGAAAATTTGATTTTGTCTTCTTTGCAAAACCTCTTCTTCCTAGATAAATGTTATTCCGAGTATTACAGCTGTGAAATAACCTGATTCTTTTCTGTTTCAAGAAGTAACTAACTGGCATAACAGATGGGGCAGGAGGAGGTGAAATAATTGTCATATACCTAGCACAAAAATGAAAGAAAACTAATCATTTCACTGAAAGCTGTTTCTTGTCCTGTTCTGCTTTAGCAGATGTATGCTGGATCTGTTCTTAAATGAAGTTTTAATTGTACAAGTGTCCTTCATTCTAAAAAAATTTTTGTTACTTTTTTTACAGATATACATAATTTAGCTCAGTGTATGTACGTCTTCTGCTTTTCAAAACCTTGCACCAATGCTGTAGGTTAGTGAAGTTAGATATTTATCATGTAAATGTTGCATTAGAAAACAGGGTGAGAAAACCTTGAGGATAAAGATTTGCATTCATTATGAAAAAAGTAAAGACCATGAATCCCAAATATTTCTTACCTCAGTCAGCCAATGTGTTTCAGCTCTGAACAAGAACTGTCTTCTCCAATAAAAGAAATGAGTCTATTTACAGTCACTAGCTGACTTCTACACCAAGCTGGCAGACATTAGGGTTGGAGAGATTTTCTTGGCTAATGAAAGATGAAGAATGCCTTCAGGAAACATAGTGAATCCAGCTCTTATGATCCAGTGATGGGAAATTGTGTTATCTGTGTTTGAAATTCTGGCTTAAAATCACCCTTCCATTTTATTCTGAAAAATGAAGGGAATATCAGTCACATTAGAATTTGGCAAAAACTGTGCTGGAAAATTGGCATTTGTCAATTTTGTTTTCAACTAAGGCACCAAAACCCTGATTTTGTCCTGCTTCTTCCTGCAATTTCTGAGACTGAACCATAGTAATTTCAGGACCCTTTCTTGCAGTTAGTGTTCATCCAGTATCTTTGCTAGTATGGCAGAAACATGTAATTTCTGTCCTTGCTGGTTTTAGTGGGAAATCAAATTCATTAAGAAAGCACTGAAAAAGTGCTTAAGAAAAGGAAAAATTATCTTGATTTACTACAGGTGACAATTCATGTACAATTCCATTGTACATGAAATAAGAAATAATTTATAAAACAAGAGTTTATTTTAAAAGGAACATAATTCTGTCCTCACATTGTGTAGCTACCTTTCAAAAGTTGAGAAAACTTTTTGTTCAAAACTTTTATTATGAATATTTTGCTTTACCCTCTTGCACTCCGCTTGTAATTAATTGCTCATTTTTCTTAATGTTATTCTGTACTATTTTCTATTGGAAGAATAGTATTGAATTTCAATTAAATAAAGCTCCCAAGAAAGCACACTTTTCTTTCATGAAAGATTACAACATACTCCTTTCAAAAATACAATTTCTTTTCAGGAAACTAAAATATGAATAATTTGTAAAGTTTAATTGCTCACAGTTTAGCCATGAATTCAAAAGGAGGGCAAACAACGAGTATTTTATTTTAAATTAGTTTGTATTTTAGTGGTTTACCTGTACATGGTCATTTGTGTGCTAGATAACAAGGAAAAAATCAAACAGAGGGGGTTCAATCAGGCTGGTATCAAGTCTCTAGTGGGGTTTCTCAGTCTTCCATCCTCAGCCCAGTTCTCTTCAACATCTTCATTAATGACTTGGATGCAGGACTCAAAGGGATACTTAGTAAGTTTGCCAATAACCCTAAACTGGGAGGAGCTGTTGACTCCTTGGAGGGCAGAGAGGCCCTGCAGCAAGACCCTGACAAATTAGAGAGATTGACAAATGTATTAAGTTTAACAAGGGTAAATGCCAGATTCTGCACCTGGGACAGGACAGCTCTGTATGTAGGTACAGACTGGGGAATGAGAGGCTGGAGAGCAGCACTGTGAAAAGGGCCCTGGGGGTCCTGGTTGATGGCAAGTTGAATATGAGTCAGCAGTGCCCTGGCAGTCAGGAGGGCCAACCATGTCCTGGGGGGCACCAGGCAAAGCATCACCAGCTGGACAAGGGAGGGGATTGTTCCACTCTGCTCTGCACTGGGGCAGCCTCACCTTGAATATTGTGTGCAGTTTTGGGCACCACAATATAAAAGAGACATTAGGACTAAGACACTTAGAGAGTGTCCAAGGGAGAGCAATGAGGATGGTGAAGGGTCTGGAGGGGGAAGCTGTATGAGGAGCAGCTGAGGCCACTTGGTCTGTGCAGTCTGGAGGAGACTGAGGGGAGACCTCATTGCAGTGTACAACTTCCTTGTGAGGGGAAGCGAGGGGGCAGGTACAGATCTCTTCGCTCTCATGATCTGTGACAGGACTCAAGGAAATGTCATGAAGTGGAGTCAGAGGAGGTTCAGGTTAGATAACAGGAAAAAGTTTTTCACCCAGAGAGTGGTTGAATACTGGGATAGGCTCCCCATGGAAGTGGTCACAGCACCAAGTCTATCTAAGTTCAAAAAGCATTTGGACAACGCTCCCAGGCACATGGTATGAGTCTTGGAGTGTCCTGCACAGGGCCAGGAGTTGGACTTGATGATTTGGATGAGTCTCTTCCAACTCAGTATAATCTATGAATTTATGCTTTAAAAAAAAAAAAAAAATTTAAAAAATTAAGTGTCTAAAATGCTATGTCATGTTAGCAGAAGAAATTTTGAGTGCTGAAATAAAAGTAGCAGTGGCAAAAGCACTTTAACAGAACTGCTAAGTATTTTGGTAAGATTGGTGAATTCCATTATTTTTGTTGCCGTGTGTAAGAAATTTCATTTTCAACTTTGATAATAAATGAAAAAAGGAAGAACAATAATCAAACCAGATAGTGAATTTGGAAAATTATATCTTCAGTCCACTTAACTTATCCAAGCAATCAGCTCACATTTGGTACATTCAAGAAAATAAGAATTAATTTGACAATTAATTATTTACATGTGATGTATTTAATAAAGGAAGCTTTCCCTTATGCAGTGGAAAAAGAAAGTGTGTAGTTTTATAGCTTTGTATATAAATGTACCTGCAGTTTTAGCTAAATTTACTGTTATCTTGATTATAACCTTACTTTGGAAACAAGTAAAGTCTTCTCTAGACAGAAAGAACCTGCAAAATGCTATTCATATTTTCTTTTTTATTTTATTGAGTGTGAATAAAGAAAAAATCCAACAGCTGACTTTCAATACAGTATTGAAGTTTCTCTAAGTTGTATGGAAATTATTCCATCTGGCCCTCATCTTCAGACTGAGAAGTACTGGAGGTACTCTTTGAATATTATTATTAATGTTAAAAGCTATGGTGTTAAAGAGCTGTACAATTACGTGTAAGATACTAATTGTGTATCTAGCCAGGCATGACCCCATGTACAGAGTAAACTTCAGTTGAGAGGTTTTATTTATTAACAGCCTACTCCAGAGTTGCTGGAGTCATTTAGATTGAAAAATTCAGTAAAGTGAAGAGACGAGAAGCTCTTTGTATCCTCTAGTGATTTTTCTCTATAGAACGGATCATTTTGTGTCTCACAAAGCAAATATTCTGACATGGTTCTGATCCTAAGTACTCTGTTTTATAGGAAGCTCAAGGTAACAGAGCTTGCTGCTTCTTTTCTCCCTCTCTGTTAAAGATGTCCTTCACAGAAATGCAAGGACTTTTAAAGTGATTTCCAGGCTTTCAATCCTCTTCTATCAGCTGCTTAGTGCCTGAAGCTAATCTAACTATGATATATGGTAAATATTTTCCCTTGCAGGAAAAGTGCTTAAAGTTATTTCTATGCATTGATTGAGCACATTAGGCTAATATTTATTCATTTGAAACCTGGAGGTTTAGCAGTACATCACTTAATAGCTATGCACCGATTATAAGAAGTAATTATACGTAAGAATATCAAAGAATATTAAGTCCCTTGAGGAGGAACCATCATAGATGTTTTAATGGTGATTAAATCTGGGGAAGCTGGAGTAGTTTGAAACACTGCTGATTAATTTCAGAAGGTGCATGGCTCTCTGAGCATTACATATAAATAGGAGCACTAACATTTATGGATTTAATGACATTTTTGAGCCACAAGAATGCAGCCTTCAGGTTTCTTGATGCAGTTGGGTTCATTTGTTGCAGAGGCTGTATCATTGTGGCATAAGTTCTTAGCAGTAATGTTCATCCCTTTTGTTAGTGCTTGAAGGAATTCTTCATCCAGTGTGATCTCTGATTTCTTGAGATCCCTTCCTAATGTCCATTTCCTTGCTCTCTTCCTTTCAAACAATTGCCACTTCCCTTTATCTTCACTGTTGCTGCAAACTGTTTTCTCTTGCTTGTTCAAGCCAAGGACCTAGTACAGGACTAGTTTAAGAGATGTACCATTCCAATTTCCTCTCTCTCTCTCTCTCTCTCTCTCGCACACACGCACACACACACACACACACACACACAAAAAAAAAAAAAAAAAAAAAAAAAAAAAAAAAAAAAAAAAAAAAAAAAAAAAAAAAAAAAAAAAAA
>NW_020955256.1:551080-554999 GCF_003031625.1 Empidonax traillii | reverse complement strand
CACACACAAAAAAAAAAAAAAAAAAAAAAAAAAAAAAAAAAAAAAAAAAAAAAAAAAAAAAAAAAAAAAAAAAAAAAAAAAAAAAAAAAAAAAAAAAAAAAAAAAAAAAAAAAAAAAAAAAAAAGCCCCCAAACCAAAACAAACCTAAAAAAATGAAAGAAAGGAGAAATGCAGACTTTCCGGGAATCTCTGGGAATAGGGACTTCCTCCTGATGGGCATTTACTTAGATGAGCGTTTTTCTCAAATGGGCATACATTTATGGCACATTCTATGTTTGAAACTTTTTTTAAGATCAAAGGGTCAAATTCTGTTGTTATCCATGGAACGAAAATTTGGGTTTGATGTTATGAGCTTGATTCGATCATAGATGACAGGCAGTGTCTTCAAGTTCAGCTTCAAATATTAAAAAGACCTTTCTAATTTTCAAATTAGCTTTAGTTACTGCCATGACATTACCTTGTGAAAGAACGTAATAAAAACATACAGTTTGCTGAAATATTGTTAAGTTTTTGTGGTAGCAAGGAGTTTGTGTAATTTCACTGGTGCTGCTATAAAAACTATAAATGCTGTTTGGAAAATGAAGGCACAGACTAATCCCATTGACTTTTCAGATCTGCTTGCACACTATCCTTAAAACCTGACCTATTTTCTTTGTATGTGCTATTTGGCCAAATGACCCCTTGTCTAATTCCATAGAGTTACACCAGAGATTGGCATATGTACAATAAATGTAGGCCCTTTTAATTCCCTTATGGAATGGAGGACATATATTACTTTTTATGTACAGTGATGTCAGACAATAACTTAATTTTTTTTTTTTTTGCAATTTTATCTTGTTAGCCTCAGATGGAGATGGAATCCTAACTTGCAATTACCATCTTTGGAGAGTGTATCACATCATATCATCATTTGGAGAGTGTATCTTTCATAATAGAGTGATCTATATTCCCACAAATAATTTTAATACTTTTTAGAGTCTAGACATTCTTCATGTTATTGCTTAAAGTGCAACTCAGCTTTCCAAAGTTATTTTGAAAATGCCATAGAATGATTCTGTGCTTCTTCTCTGCGCATAACTACAAAATATAGTTTATGTATAGAAAGTTTAAGTTTGGCTGTTATCAGGGGTTTCTTGTAACTAAAAGACTCTTTTGTGCTGAAATATGTTTTGTTGTCTACTGTCTTAGTAGACATGCCTCTCCTCAAGTTGATAAAGAATGTGCCACCATCTTGTGTCACCAGCGCTATCTTAGAGGCGGGGATGCTAAGCCACTGATGTGAGGTGTGATGTGCTGTCACTGGCACAGCTCATATGAGCCAAAGATTCGAGATGCACCTTTCTCTGGTCCCTGAGACTGGCTTATAGGGCTGCAGTGTTAGAAAGGGCTCCCATCTCTACCAAAAGGGGATTCTCTAGTGACAATGTCATTGAAAACTGGCAAAGTTTCACTCTGAGTACCCCTTTGCAATGCTGGTACATGGATTCATGGAAACTGGGAAGAGAACATAGGGAAGAAACTGCTGTGAAGAGTCAGGAAAGCTCTGTAATTTGTAAGTTCCTATAATTCAAAATATAAGTACTAATTGATTATTTACATACATTTACCTCAGTATTGTTCATTAATGTTACAAATTATTGTCTAAAATAATCGGCCATATGTTCCAGCTCAGAGAGTAGGCAAGAATCAAGATATTACCAAAGATTTTATCAAACTTTTCCTCAGTTTTGCCTGACCTTCTCTCTTGAATGCCTTCACATTCTCACTTCCCTATAACAAAACAGGGAATGTCACAAGAACTGCATCTCCTTGAACAAGGAGAATGCAAAATAATCTCGTCTCAGTATATGAGACTTTACTTCTGTTACTTCTTCTTGATTTAGAGCAATAAAATTTGTGGAAGAAAAGGGAAATGAATATGCAGATGTCTGTTTTATCTTGTGGATTAAAAGATGAGACAGAATATGTTGATGGACTATAAGAGAAACTGGAAGCATATCCTGTGATATACTTGCAGCATACTTTATAATTTTCTTTGAAATAATTAATGTTAGGTTTAGAAATCATCTATAAAACCTGACAACTCTATAACAACATCACAGAACACAAGGCCATTATAGTGATGCAATATGAAGTCCATCTGCTGTGAATGCCAGGCTCTCCAAGATCCAGCATCAATGCTTCAGGAAGGAATTAGTAAATATATAGCTATTTGCATTTCATGAAAGATAAAGCATTGGGCCTTCATGAACTCCAACTTCCTTTGGACAAGTTGTCCAACCTCTCCTAGTCCAGTTTGTCCATGTCCTTCTGTAATGACCTGTAGCACTAAGTTGCATAAATTGTAAGAAAAAGGGGTAGAAACAGACCTAAGTACTGATTCTCAGAGATTAATATACCTTTATGGACCATTTTAATTACAGGTAGCTTAGGAATTCACAAAACAAGGCAACCAATGCCCTAAAATCAAAACTTCCTAATTAACTTCTACAACTCAATAAAATAGAAATTAATAAAAGTAATAATAAAAAAAATCTGTGGTTAGAATCATTGGAGGAGCAATTTTATGTTTATGATTTATACGAACATATATAATCAAAACTGGTTAGTTTTGATTAAAATATCAATTAAAATCCTATAACACTGCAATATCCTGAGCATAAGAATGTAATGCATTGCTGAATATAAAAATATGAACAATCATTTATGTTGATGGAGGAATATCCGTTTCTCTGCAGAAATACTGGAAATACCTTCCTTCATATTTGTGACTGAGAGAAGAGTGAAGGATTTGTCATTTTTCTCTAGAAATATGATGTGGTTTTGTGTTCGGCTAAAGTAATTTGTTAGTGAAAAGCTGCAATAGCTTTTGATTAGAATTAGGGAGTTTAGATAGAGGTCCACTTTTTTCAGCTCTTTAGCATACTACTTCCACTATCTACTACTATCAACTGAAAATATCTTCACTGTCATGAAGGCAGTTGCAACACCTTCAAATCTACCTTTTTCAAGTGATAACTTATGTATCTCTCTGCTATACCTCATTGTTCCTCAGCAATTAACTTCTGTCTTACTTGCCTGGTAATAGTAACTCTCAAGTGTCAAGTTTTCTAAACCACCGTGCATTACAATAACCTGAGTTGTGTATTTCTGATAGAGAACAGAAATCCTACACCTTCTGTAAATGTGTACATCTGTGGCTTTTGACAGCAGAGCTTAGATGCAGATACAAAAATTCTTAATGATTTGCTTATTTAGCACTAGAGGTGTGGTTCAGGTTGCTTCTCCAGAATCTCCAGGGACTCTCTACCATATCTTTAGAAGTATGCAATTCATGTAAGAATGTTTTTTTCATTGCCCTAATAGTCATGCTTAATTACTCCATTTTACCTTTTTTTTCTCACATCTTCATGTTTTCCACTATTTAGCAAAGGTTATTTTGAAGAATTTCTCCAGAGTTTCCCAATACTTGTGAATAATATTGACCACAGTAAGAGAAAAAGAGCTTTTTCTCATCCTTGTTTTACCTTGGCATAAATTCACTGCTTTTCCTGTCTTGTTCACTGAATAACTATTCTGAGGGTCTTTTCAGTCTGCAAATCCTAAGCCAAAGTTATAGGAAGAGTTAGTATTTTTGCCGGTCAGTCTGAAGATTCATAAAACACTTTACATCAGAAATAAAATGCAAATGTATCGGAAAACAGAGTTTTAATTACACTTGTCATGTCACATCAAGAAAGCTGTCACCAGCCAGAGGCTTGAAAGCAATGTCATCTGACAGTGACAGGTACTGCTCCTATTGTAAAAGACTGTAAACAAATTTCCAACCTGTATAATACTGATGTGGCAATCAATAAGAAAAGTTTAATCTTTAATATTTAAACAATATGATAAATATTTAAAGAGTAGAATATTTTCT
>NW_020955256.1:548728-550187 GCF_003031625.1 Empidonax traillii | reverse complement strand
CTGTCACCAGCCAGAGGCTTGAAAGCAATGTCATCTGACAGTGACAGGTACTGCTCCTATTGTAAAAGACTGTAAACAAATTTCCAACCTGTATAATACTGATGTGGCAATCAATAAGAAAAGTTTAATCTTTAATATTTAAACAATATGATAAATATTTAAAGAGTAGAATATTTTCTTTTTCTATGAGTTCATCAGCTAGTATTAAATCAGGATGGACATTTCATAAAGGAACTTCTCTCTTGCCATTTTGTTGCTGGTGTCACAAGTTAAATTACTTTTCAGGCAGGTGGACATCATCAGAGGATGACTCAGAAATCCCCTCAGTAATTACCTTTATTTTGAAATTTATTCATGTTATAAGTGATAGTTTAGATTTTGCAACTTTCATTTTTTTTAAATTAGAGTCTGTTTTTCTCTTAATGAGTGAAGCCAGTGCTTGCAGATGTTAGTTACAGAACATACAGGAACACATGAACATTTGTCATGATAAAGTTTAATCACCTCCCTGCGGTATTATGGATCCATTAGTCATAACTCTACAGTGAAAACTAGAGCTAAACAGGGAGCTTAGTCCTTTGTGAAAATACATGTCCATTCATACAGTTTTGGATTTTCTCTCAGGCTGAACTGAAGCTGTGGTGTCTCCTATGCACCCTTCACGTTGCATGCTGTCCTGTTTGTAATCTGTCATGATTGTACAGTAGCAACAAATGGGATAACTAGGGAAAATGCCCTGCCTTGTGAGAGACTGTTTCTGTATCCATCACAGTTTTAGTGAAAATATAATTTTCCTTTTCGTCCAACCCCTATATGTGCTCTGTCCCCTTCCCTGTTGAAGCACAAGCAGAGAAGACAACCACTGTTCTTGAAAAGTAGGCACCAGAAGCAAACTACTGTCTCTAAGCAGAAAATACTTAGTAGAGAAAAGATCAATTCATCAAGGGGTGCTTGCAAAATTAAGTTTTAGACAAAGAGGCCTAGGCGCTTTTTTTCCTCATTCCCAGTGACAGGAAGGTGGAAACACCGTAGTTCCATTGCTTTTTCCCTCACACATGCCCTGTGACCCTTTTGAGGCATCTAATGTAGGCAGTTCTTGAAGATATCAAGATTCTTTCATGCGTTCCCACTTCAACATTCTTATTTCTGGAAAGCTCTTCCAATTAGTCTATTCTTTTTCTGCCTACCTTGGAAACTCTAGTAGGTTTTCTCCCTGCAGTCTAAAGACAATTTTTCTCTGTATTTTTGGGGCCTTGGAGTCTGCATAGGACTAAAACAGAAATACTCATTAGGTACTGCATTCAGAGCAATTCTAAGAAAAATCAGCCTCACCATGGAGGGTAGCAAATAAGAGATAAAAAGCCTAAAATTGCCTTTGTACAAAAGTTTATCTTAATGAATGGTTTTGAAAACAGAAAATCTCAACCAGTCATTTGGCAGTCTGTGTTATTACAAATTG